>NC_056457.1:39117449-39344949 GCF_018296145.1 Oncorhynchus tshawytscha | reverse complement strand
TCCAGACTCCCGATGTGAACTGGGGGCCTCGATCAGACACTATATCCTCAGGCACCCCGTAGTGCCGGAAGACGTGTGTAAACAGGGCCTTCGCAGTCTGTAGGGCCGTACGGAGACCGGGCAAAGGGAGGAGATGACAGGACTTAGAGAAACGATCCACAACGACCAGGATCGTGGTGTTGCCCTGTGAGAGAGGAAGATCCATCAGAAAATCTACCGACAGGTGTGACCATGGCCGTTGTGGAACGGGTAAGGGATATAGCTTACCTCTGGGCAGGTGTCTAGGAGCCTTACACTGGGCGCACACCGAGCAGGAGGAAACATTACCCCTTACATCCTTAGCCAAGGTGGGCCACCAGTACTTCCCAGTTAGACAGAGCGCCGTCCGACAGATCCCCGGATGACCAGAGGAGGGTGATGTGTGGGCCCAATAGATCAACTGGTCACGGACAGCAGACGGAACGTACTGATGCCCGACGGGACACTGGAGTGGAGCAGGCTCTGTACGCAACGCCTGCTCAATGTCCGCGTCCAGCTCCCACGCAACCGGCGCTACCAGGCAGGAGGCCAGGAGAATGGGAGTCTGATCCATGAGCCACTCCTCTGTGTTATACACCCATGACAGTGCGTCTGCCTTCACATTCTGGGAACCTGGTCTGTAGGACAGGGAAACACAAAACGGGTAAAGAACATGGCCCACCTTGCCCGATGAGGATTCAGTCTCCTGCCCGGATGTACTCCAGGTTGCGGTGGTCAGTCCAGATGAGAAAAGGGTGTTTAGCCCCCTCAAGCCAATGCCTCCACACCTTCAAAGCCTTGACGACAGCCAACAGCTCCCGGTCCCCCACATCATAGTTCCGCTCCGCCAGGCTGAGCTTCTTCGAGAAGAAAGCACAGGGGTGGAGCTTCGGTGGCGTGCCCGAGCTCTGAGAGAGCACGGCTCCTATCAAATCAAATCAAATCAAATGTATTTATATAGCCCTTCGTACATCAGCTGATATCTCAAAGTGCTGTACAGAAACCCAGCCTAAAACCCCAAACAGCAAGCAATGCAGGTGTAGAAGCACTATCCCAGCCTCGGACGCGTCCACCTCCACTTTGAACGCCAAAGAGGGATCCGGATGGGCCAGCACTCTCCGCCTCAACCGGCCACTGCAGACGTACAGGACCCCCTTCAGCAGTGAGGTAATGGGGGCAGCCACCTGACCAAAACCCCGGATAATCTCCGGTAGTAATTGGCAAACCCTAAAAATCGTGGTGGGAGTCGGCCAATTACGCACGGCTGCAATGCGGTCACTCTCCATCTCCAACCCTGATGTGGAAATGCGATACCCCAGGAAGGAGACAGCCTGCTGAAAGAACAGGCATTTCTCAGCCTTGACGTACAGGTCATGCTCCAACAGTCGTCCAAGTACCTTGCGCACCAAGGACACATGCTCGGCGCATGTAGCGGAGTATATCAGAATGTCATCGATATACACCACTAAACCCTGCCCGTGCAGGTCCCTGAAAATCTCGTCGACAAAGGATTGGAAGACTGATGCAGCATTCATCAACCCGTACGGCATGACGAGGTACTCATAATGCCCTGAGGTGGTACTAAACGCCGTCTTCCACTCGTCTCCCGCCCGGATACGCACCAGGTTGTAAGCACTCCTGGGATCCAGGTTAGTGAAGAAGCTCGCCCCGTCTATTGACTCAATCGCCATGGCGATAAGAGGTAGCAGGTAACTGTACCTCACCGTGATTTGATTGAGACCTCGATAGTCAATGCACGAGCACAGACCTCCCTCTTTCTTATTCACAAAAAAGAAACTCAAGGAGACGGGTGAAGTGGAGTACCGAATGTACCCCTGACGCAGGGATTCAGAGACATATGTCTCCATAGCCGCCGTCTCCTCTTGCGACAGGGGACACACGTGACTTCTGGGATGTGCAGTGTCTACCAGGAGATTTATCGCATAATCCCCCGTCGATGGGATGGTAATTGAGTTGCCTTCTTTTTACAGAAGGCGAGAGCCAAATCGGCATATTCTAGGGGAATGTGTACGGTGGAGACCCGTTCTGGACTTTCCACCGTGGTAGCACCAACGGAAACCCCTACACACCTCCCCGAGCACTCTCGCGACTACCCCGTGAGAGCCCTCTGTTGCCAGAAAATGGTGGGGTTATGACGAGCCAACCAGGGAAGGCCTAGTACCATGGGAAACACAGCAGAGTTAATAAGGAAGAGACTGATTCTCTCCTCATGACTCCCCTGCATCTCCATGGCCAGTTAGATGGTGGCTTCCCTGATTAGCCCGGACCCTAATGGTCGAATATCCAGAGCGTGTACCGGGAAAGGTCTAACCACAGGAATAATGGGGATCCCGTTCGCCGCTCTTCCTTCGGTTGGATGGTCGAAGACTGGATGGGGATAGGGGGAATGGGTCACTCTGGATGGGGACAGGGGGAATGGGTCAGACTGGATGGGGACAGGGGGAATGGGTCACTCTGGATGGGGACAGGGGGAATGGGTCACTCTGGATGGGGACAGGGGGAATGGGTCAGACTGGATGGGGACAGGGGGAATGGGTCACTCTGGATGGGGACAGGGGGAATGGGTCACTCTGGATGGGGACAGGGGGATGGGTCAGACTGGATGGGGACAGGGGGAATGGGTCACTCTGGATGGGGACAGGGGGATGGGTCAGACTGGATGGGGACACAGGGGGAATGGGTCACTCTGGATGGGGACAGGGGGAATGGGTCACTCTGGATGGGGACAGGGGGAATGGGTCACTCTGGATGGGGATAGGGGGAATGGGTCACTCTGGATGGGGACAGGGGGAATGGGTCACTCTGGATGGGGACAGGGGGATGGGGACTGGATGGGGACAGGGGGAATGGGTCACTCTGGATGGGGACAGGGGGAATGGGTCACTCTGGATGGGGACAGGGGGATGGGTCACTCTGGATGGGGATAGGGGGAATGGGTCACTCTGGATGGGGACAGGGGGAATGGGTCACTCTGGATGGGGACAGGGGGATGGGTCAGACTGGATGGGGACAGGGGGATGGGTCACTCTGGATGGGGACAGGGGGATGGGTCAGACTGGATGGGGACAGGGGGAATGGGTCACTCTGGATGGGGACAGGGGGATGGGTCAGACTGGATGGGGACAGGGGGATGGGTCACTCTGGATGGGGACAGGGGGAATGGGTCAGACTGGATGGGGACAGGGGGAATGGGTCACTCTGGATGGGGACAGGGGGATGGGGACAGGGGTGTCAGACTGGATGGTGACAGGAAGGGAATGTGTCAGACTGGATGGGGACAGAGGTGTCAGACTGGATGGTGACAGGGGGAATGGGTCAGACTGGATGGGGACGGGGGGTCAGAGTGGATGTTGACAGGGGGGGAATGGGTCAGAGTGGATGGGGACAGTGGGGTCAGAGTGGATGGGGACGGGGGAATGTGTCAGTAGGAGTAAAGATACTGTAGTCAGTGGATATGGTCCTGTAGAGAGACATTCAATGATGTCTGATTTGTTTCCTGTGTAGATTCTAAGGACATGTCTGTAACTGGTGATAGTTCTGTCTTACTGACTGTCTGTCTGTCTGTTTGTCTAGCCCACACCAAGGACATGCCGTTCACCTGTGAGACGTGTGGGAAGTCATTCAAGCGCGGCATGTCGCTAAAGGTTCACTCTCTACAACACTCTGGAGAGAAGCCCTTCAAGTGTGAGGTTGTAAAGCCTTTCTCAAATCACCTCTACCTCTCAACCTGTACACTACATTACCCGTCACCCTGTACACTACATTACCCATCACCACACTGTACATGACATTACCCATCATCACCCTGTACACTAGATTACCCATCATCGCCCTGTACACTCGATTACCCATCACCCTGTACACTACATTACCCATCATCACCATGTACACTACATTACCCATCATCAACATGTACACTACATTACCCATCATCACCCTGTACACTACATTACCCATCATCACCCTGTACACTACATTACCCATCATCACCCTGTACACTCGATTACCCATCACCCTGTACACTACATTACCCATCACCACCATGTACACTACATTACCCATCATCATCCTGTACACTACATTACTCACCATCACCCTGTACACTCGATTACACATCACCCTGTACACTACATTACCCATCACCACCCTGTACACTACATTACCCATCATCACCCTGTACACTACATTACCCATCATCACCCTGTACACTACATTACCCATCACCACCCTGTACACTACATTACCCATCATCACCCTGTACACTACATTACCCATCACCACACTGTACACGCGATTACCCATCATCACCATGTACACGACATTACCCATCACCGCACTGTACACGACATTACCCATCATCACCCTGTACACTACATTACCCATCACCACACTATAAACTACACTACCCATCACCACACTATAAACACCACTACCCATCACCACTCTGAACACTACCTACCCATCACCACTCTGAACACCACACTACCCATCACCACACTATAAACTACACTACCCATCACCACACTATAAACTACACTACCCATCACCACACTATAAACTACACTACCCATCACCACACGATACACTACACTACCCATCACCACTCTGAACACCACACTACCCATCACCACACTATAAACTACACTACCCATCACCACACTATAAACTACACTACCCATCACCACACTATAAACTACACTACCCATCACCACACTATAAACAACACTACCCATCACCACACTATACACTACACTACCCATCACCACACTATACACTACACTACCCATCACCACACTATACACTACACTACCCATCACCACTCTATACACTACACTACCCATCACCACACTATACACTACACTACCCATCACCACTCTGAACACCACACTACCCATCACCACTCTGAACACTACACTACCCATCACCACTCTGAACACCACACTACCAATCACCACTCTGAACACCACACTACCCATCACCACACTATACACCACACTACCCATCACCACACTATAAACACCACTACCCATCACCACTCTGAACACTACACTACCCATCACCACACTATACACTATACTACCCATCACCACACTATAAACTATACTACCCATCACCACTCTATACACTACACTACCCATCACCACACTATACACTATACTACCCATCACCACACTATACACTACACTACCCATCACCACTCTATACACTACACTACCCATCACCACACTATACACTACACTACCCATCACCACACTATACACTACACTACCCATCACCACACTATACACGACACTACCCATCACAACACTATACACTACCCATCACCACTCTGAACACTACACTACCCATCACCACACTATACACTACCCATCACCACTCTGAACACTACACTACCCATCACCACACTATACACTACCCATCACCACTCTGAACACTACATTACCCATCACCACTCTGAACACTACATTACCCATCATCACCCTGTACACGATATTACCCATCACCACCCTGTACACTACATTACCCATCATCACCCTGTACACTACATTACCCATCATCACCCTGTACACGACATTACCCATCATCACCCTGTACACTACATTACCCATCACCACACTGTACACTACATTAACCATCACCACTCTGAACACCACACTACCCATCACCACACTGAACACCACACTACCCATCACCACTCTGAACACCACACTACCCATCACCACACTATAAACTACACTACCCATCACCACACTATAAACTACACTACCCATCACCACACTATAAACTACACTACCCATCACCACACGATACACTACACTACCCATCACCACTCTGAACACCACACTACCCATCACCACACTATAAACTACACTACCCATCACCACACTATAAACTACACTACCCATCACCACACTATAAACTACACTACCCATCACCACACTATAAACAACACTACCCATCACCACACTATACACTACACTACCCATCACCACACTATACACTACACTACCCATCACCACACTATACACTACACTACCCATCACCACTCTGAACACTACACTACCCATCACCACACTATACACTACACTACCCATCACCACTCTGAACACCACACTACCCATCACCACTCTGAACACTACACTACCCATCACCACTCTGAACACCACACTACCCATCACCACACTATACACCACACTACCCATCACCACACTATAAACACCACTACCCATCACCACTCTGAACACTACACTACCCATCACCACACTATACACTATACTACCCATCACCACACTATAAACTACACTACCCATCACCACTCTATACACTACACTACCCATCACCACAATATACACTACACTACCCATCACCACACTATACACTACACTACCCATCACCACTCTATACACTACACTACCCATCACCACACTATACACTACACTACCCATCACCACACTATACACTACACTACCCATCACCACACTATACACGACACTACCCATCACAACACTATACACTACCCATCACCACTCTGAACACTACACTACCCATCACCACACTATACACTACCCATCACCACTCTGAACACTACACTACCCATCACCACACTATACACTACCCATCACCACTCTGAACACTACATTACCCATCACCACTCTGAACACTACACTACCCATCACCACTCTGAACACTACACTACCCATCACCACTCTGTAACCTACACTACCCATCACCACACTATAAACTACACTACCCGTCACCACACTATACACAACCCATCACCAGACTATACACTACATTACCCATCACCACACTGTACACTACACTACCCATCACCACACTATACACTACACTACCCATCACCACTCTGAACACCACACTACCCATCACCACACTATACACTGCCCATCACCACACTGAACACTACACTACCCATCACCACACTGTACACTACATTACCCATCACCACACTGTACACTACACTGCCCATCACCACACTATACACTAAACTACCCATCACCACACTGTACACTACACTGCCCATCACCACACTATACACTGCCCGTCACCACTCTATACAATGCATTGCCCGTCATCACACTGTACACGACATTACCCATCACCACACTGTACACTACACTACCCATCACCACACTATACACTACCCATCACCACTCTATACAATACATTACCCATCATCACACTGTACACTACATTACCCATCACCACACTGTACACGACATTACCCATCACCACACTGTACACGACATTACCCATCATCACCCTGTACACTCGATTACCCATCACCCTGTACACTACATTACCCATCACCACCATGTACACTACATTACCCATCATCATCCTGTACACTACATTACTCATCATCACCCTGTACACTCGATTACACATCACCCTGTACACTACATTACCCATCACCACCATGTACACTACATTACCAATCATCACCCTGTACACTACATTACCCATCATCACCATGTACACTACATTACCCATCACCCTGTACACAATATTACCCATCACCACCCTGTACACTACATTACCCATCATCACCCTGTACACTACATTACCCATCATCACACTGTACACGACATTACCCATCACCACACTATACACTACACTACCCATCACCACACTGTACACGACATTACCCATCATCACCCTGTACACTACATTACCCATCACCACATTGTACACGACATTACCCTCCATAACCCTGTATATGACATTACCCATCATCACCCTGTACACTACATTACCCATCATCACACTGTACACTACATTACCCATCAACACACTGTACACTACATTACCCATCACCACTCTGAACACCACACTACCCATCACCACACTGAACACCACACTACCCATCACCACTCTGAACACCACACTACCCATCACCACACTATAAACTACACTACCCATCACCACACTATAAACTACACTGCCCATCACCACACTATAAACTACACTATGCATCACCACACGATACACTACACTACCCATCACCACTCTGAACACCACACTACCCATCACCACACTATAAACTACACTGCCCATCACCACACTATAAACCACACTACCCATCACACACTATAAACTACACTACCCATCACCACACTATACACTACACTACTGCCCATCACCACACTATACACTACATTACCCATCATCACCCTGTACACTACATTACCCATCACCACACTGTGACACTGCCCATCATCACCATGTACACGACACTACCCATCACCGCACTGTGCGCCACATTGCCCATCATCACCCTGTACACTACATTACCCATCACCACACTGTACACTGCATTACCCATCACCACTCTGAACACCACACTGCCCATCACCACACTGAACACCACACTGCCCATCACCACTCTGAACACCACACTACCCATCACCACACTATAAACTACACTACCCATCACCACACTATAAACTACACTACCCATCACCACACTATAAACTACACTGCCCATCACCACACGATACACTACACTGCCCATCACCACTCTGAACACCACACTACCCATCACCACACTATAAACTACACTACCCATCACCACACTATAAACTACACTACCCATCACCACACTATAAACTACACTACCCATCACCACACTATAAACAACACTACCCATCACCACACTATACACTACACTACCCATCACCACACTATACACTACACTGCCCATCACCACACTATACACTGCACACTACCCATCACCACTCTGAACACTACACTGCCCATCACCACACTATACACTACACTGCCATCACCACTCTGAACACCACACTGCCCATCACCACTCTGAACACTACACTACCCATCACCACTCTGAACACCACACTACCCATCACCACTCTGAACACCACACTGCCCATCACCACACTATACACCACACTACCCATCACCACACTATAAACACCACTACCCATCACCACTCTGAACACTACACTACCCATCACCACACTATACACTATACTGCCCATCACCACACTATAAACTACACTACCCATCACCACTCTATACACTACACTACCCATCACCACACTATACACTATACTACCCATCACCACACTATACACTACACTGCCCATCACCACTCTATACACTACACAACCCATCACCACACTATACACTACACTGCCCATCACCACACTATACACTACACTACCCATCGTCGCCATTTATATACATACCTACCATCACAACACTATACACTACCATCACCACTCTGAAACTACACTGCCCATCACCACACTATACACTACCCATCACCACACTGAACACTACACTGCCCTATCACCACACTATACACTACCCATCACCACTCTGAACACTACATTACCATCACCACTCTGAACACTACATTACCATCATCACCCTGTACACTATATTACCATCATCACCACCCTGTACACTACATTACCCATCATCACCCTGTACACTACATTACCCATCATCACCCCACGACATTACCCATCATCACCCTGTACACTACATTACCCATCACCACACTGTACACTACATTAACCATCACCACTCTGAACACCACACTACCATCACCCACTGAACACCACACTACCCATCACCACTCTGAACACCACACTACCCATCACCACACTATAAACTACACTACCCATCACCACACTATAAACTACACTACCCATCACCACACTATAAACTACACTACCCATCACCACACGATACACTACACTACCCATCACCACTCTGAACACCACACTACCCATCGCCACACTATAAACCACTGCCCATCACCACTATAAAACACTGCCCATCACCACACTATAAACTACACTACCCATCACCCACTATAAACAACACTACCCATCACCACACTATACACTACACTACCCATCACCACACTATACACTACACTACCCATCACCACACTATACACTACACTACCCATCACCACTCTGAACACTACACTACCATCACCACACTATACACTACACTGCCCATCACCACTCTGAACACCACACTACCCATCACCACTCTGAACACTACACTTACCCATCACCACTCTGAACACCACACTGCCCATCACCACTCTGAACACCACACTACCCATCACCACACTATACACCACACTACCCATCACCACACTATAAACACCACTACCCATCACCACTCTGAACACTACACTGCCCATCACCACACTATACACTATACTACCCATCACCACACTATAAACTACACTGCCCATCACCACTCTATACACTACACTACCCATCACCACAATATACACTACACTACCCATCACCACACTATACACTACACTACCCATCACCACTCTATACACTACACTACCCATCACCACACTATACACTACACTACCCATCACCACACTATACACTACACTACCCATCACCCACTATACACGCTACACTACCATCACAACACTATACACTACCCATCACCACTCTGAACACTACACTACCCATCACCACACTATACACTACCCATCACCACTCTGAACACTACACTACCCATCACCACACTATACACTACCCATCACCACTCTGAACACTACATTACCCATCACCACTCTGAACACTACACTACCCATCACCACTCTGAACACTACACTACCCATCACCACTCTGTAACCTACACTACCCATCACCACTATAAACTACACTGCCGTCACCACACTATACACAACCCATCACCAGACTATACACTACATTGCCCATCACCACACTGTACACTACACTACCCATCACCACACTATACACTACACTGCCCATCACCACACTGTACACTGCACTGCCCATCACCACACTATACACTACCCATCACCACACTGGAACACTACACTACCCATCACCACACTGTACACTACATTACCCATCACCACACTGTACACTACACTACCCATCACCACACTATACACTAAACTACCCATCACCACACTGTACACTACACTACCCATCACCACACTATACACTACCCATCACCACTCTATACAATACATTACCCATCATCACACTGTACACGACATTACCCATCACCACACTGTACACTACACTACCCATCACCACACTATACACTACCCATCACCACTCTATACAATACATTACCCATCATCACACTGTACACTACATTACCATCACCACACTGTACACGACATTACCCATCACCACACTGTACTGACATTACCCATCATCACCCTGTACACTCGATTACCTATCACCCTGTACACTACATTACCATCACCACCATGTACACTACATTACCCATCATCATCCTGTACACTACATTACTCATCATCACCCTGTACACTCGATTACACATCACCCTGTACACTACATTACCCATCACCACCATGTACACTACATTACCAATCATCACCCTGTACACTACATTACCATCATCACCATGTACACTACATTACCCATCACCCTGTACACGATATTGCCCATCACCACCCTGTACACTACATTGCCATCATCGCCCTGTACACTACATTAATTATCATCACACTGTACACTACATTACCTATCACCACACTATACACTACACTACCCATCACCACACTGTACACACATTACCCATCATCACCCTGTACACTACATTACCATCACCACATTGTACATTTATATTGCCTCCATAACCCTGTATATGACATTACCCTATCATCACCCTGTACACTACATTACCTATCATCACACTGTACACTACATTACCCATCAACACACTGTACACTACATTACCCATCACCACTCTGAACACCACACTACCCATCACCACACTGAACACCACACTACCCATCACCACTCTGAACACCACACTACCCATCACCACACTATAAACTACACTACCCATCACCACACTATAAACTACACTACCCATCACCACACTATAAACTACACTATGCATCACCACACGATACACTACACTACCCATCACCACACTATACACTACACTACCCATCACCACACTATAAACTACAGTACCCATCACCACACTATAAACCACACTACCCATCACCACACTATAAACTACACTACCCATCACCACACTATACACTACACTACCATCACCACACTATACACTACACTACCCATCACCACACTGTACACTACACTACCCATCACCACACTATACACTACACTACCCATCACCACACTGTACACCACACTACCATCACCACTCTGAACACCACACTACCCATCACCACTCTGAACACTACACTACCCATCACCACACTGTACACTACACTACCATCACCACACTGGACCACACTGCCATCACCACACTATACACCACACTGCCCATCACCACACTATAAATACACTGCCCATCACTACTCTGGAAACTGCACTATATACCACACTATACACTACACTGCCGATTATCACCACACTATACACTACACTGCCCATCACCACTATACACTACACTGCCTATCACACTATACACTACCATCACCACTCTGAACACTACACTGCCCATCACCACACTATACACTACCTATCACCACTCTGAACACTACACTACCTATCACCACACTATACACTGCCCTATCACCACTTGAATACTGCATTGCCCTATCACCACTCTGAACACTACACTGCCCATCACCACACTGAACACTACACTACCCATCACCACTCTGTAACCTACACTACCTATCACCACACTATAAACTACACTACCAGATCACCACACTATACACAACCCATCACCAGACTATACACTACATTACCCATCACCACACTGTTACTACACTACCCATCACCACACTGTACACTACACTGCCCATCACCACACTATACACTACACTACCCATCACCACACTGTACACTACACTACCATCACCACACTATACACTACCTATCACCACACTGAACACTACACTACCCATCACCACACTGTACACTACATTGCCCATCACCACACTGTACACTACACTACCCATCACCACACTATACACTAAACTACCCATCACCACACTGTACTACACTGCCCATCACCACACTATACACTACCCATCACCACTCTATACAATACATTACCCTATCGTCACACTGTACACGACATTACCCATCACCACACTGTACACTACACTACCATCACCACACTATACACTACCCATCACCACTCTATACAATACATTACCCATCATCACACTGTACACTACATTACCATCACACACTGTACACGACATTACCCATCACCACACTGTACACGACATTACCCTCATCATCACCCTGTACACTCGATTACCCATCACCCTGTACACTACATTACCCATCACCACCATGTACACTACATTACCCATCATCATCCTGTACACTACATTACTCATCATCACCCTGTACACTCGATTACACATCACCCTGTACACTACATTACCCATCACCACCATGTACACTACATTACCAATCATCACCCTGTACACTACATTACCCATCATCACCATGTACACTACATTACCTATCCATCACCCTGTACACGATATTACCCATCACCACCCTGTACACTACATTACCATCATCACCCTGTACACTACATTACCCATCATCACACTGTACACTACATTACCCATCACACACTATACACTACACTACCTATCACCACACTGTACACGACATTACCATCACCACCCTGTACACTACATTACCATCACCACATTGTACACTACATTTTCCATAACCCTGTATATGACATTACCCATCACACCCTGTATAACATTACTATCATCACACTGTACACCATTGCCCTATCAACACACTGTACACTACATTACTATCACCACTCTGAACACCACACTACCATCACACACTGAACACCACACTACCCATCACCACTCTGAACACCACACTACCCATCACACACTATAAACTACACTACCATCACCACTATAAACTACACTACCCATCACCACACTATAAACTACACTATGCATCACCACACGATACACTACACTACCCATCACCACTCTGAACACCACACTACCATCACCACACTATAAACCACACACCTATCACACACTATAAACCACACTACCCATCACCACACTATAAACTACACTACCATCACCACTATACACTACACTACCCATCACCACACTATACACTACACTACCCATCACCACACTGTACACTACACTACCCATCACCACACTATACACTACACTACCCATCACCACACTGTACACCACACTACCCATCACCACTCTGAACACCACACTACCCATCACCACTCTGAACACTACACTACCCATCACCACACTGTACACTACACTACCCATCACCACACTGAACACCACACTACCCATCACCACACTATACACCACACTACCCATCACCACACTATAAACACCACTACCCATCACCACTCTGAACACTACACTACCCATCACCACACTATACACTATACTACCCATCACCACACTATAAACTACACTACCCATCACCACTCTATACACTACACTACCCATCACCACACTATACACTACACTACCCATCACCACACTATACACTACACTACCCATCACCACTCTATACACTACACTACCCATCACCACACTATACACTACACTACCCATCACCACACTATAAACTACAGTACCCATAACCACACTATACACTACCCATCACCACACTGAACACTACACTACCATCACCACTCTGGAACACTACACTACCTATCACCACACTATACACTACACTACCCATCACCACACTATACACGACATACTACCTATCACTACACTATACACTCACTAATCACACTATAAATTACACTGCCCATAACCACACTATACACTACCATCACACACTGAACACTACACTACCTATCACACTCTATACACACTACCTATCACCACACTATACACTACCAATCACCACACTATAAACTACACTGCCCTATAACCACACTATACACTGCCCATCACCACACTGAACACTACACTACCATCACCACTTGAACACTACACTACCCATCACCACTATACACTACACTACCCATCACCACTCTGAACACTACACTACCCATCACCACACTATACACTACATCACCACCACTACAATAACCACACTATACACTACCTATCACCTACTGAATACTACACTACCCTATCACCACTCTGAACACTACACTACCTATCACCAGACTATAAACACATTACCTATCACCACACTGTACACTACAGTACCTATAACCACACTATACACTACAGTACCATCATCACACTATACACTACACTACCTATCACACACTATACACTACACCACTACCATCACCACACTATAAACTACAGTACCATAACCACACTATACACTACCATCACACACTATAAACTACAGTACCATAACCATACTATACACTACCCATCACCCACTATACACTACACTACCCATCACCACACTATACACTACCCATCACCACACTATACACTACACTACCTATCACCACACTGTACACTACACTACCTTCACACACTATACACTACACTACCTATCACCACTCTATACACTACATTGTCCATCACCACTCTGAACACCACACTACCGATCACCACTCTGAACATACACTACCATCACCACTCTGAACAATACACTACCATCACCACACTATACACTACTTCTACCTATCACACACTTTTAAACTACACTGCCCTATCACCACTATAAACTACACTACCCATAACCACACTATACACTACCCATCACCACACTACACACTACACTACCCATCACCACTCTGAACACTACACTACCCATCACCACACTATAAACTCTACTACCCATCACCACACTATACACTACACTACCCATCACCACACTATACACTACACTACCCATCACCACACTGTACACTACACTACCCATAACCACATTATACACTACACTCCCCATCACCACTCTGTACACTACCCATCACCACTCTGAACACCACATTACCCATCACCACACTATACACTACCATCACCACACTATACACTATACTACCATCACCACATTTTTACACTACAGTACCCATAACCACACTATACACTACACTACCATCACCACTCTATACACTACACTACCCATCACCACACTGTACACCACACTACCCATCACCACTTGAACACCACACTACCATCACCACTCTGAACACTACACTACCCATCACCACACTGTACACTACACTACCCATCACCACACTGAACACCACACTACCCATCACCAC
The DNA here is from genome assembly GCF_018296145.1 of Oncorhynchus tshawytscha. Classification (NCBI taxonomy): domain Eukaryota; kingdom Metazoa; phylum Chordata; class Actinopteri; order Salmoniformes; family Salmonidae; genus Oncorhynchus; species Oncorhynchus tshawytscha. The sequence continues at coordinate 39,328,668 of NC_056457.1, read as the reverse complement.
ACTATACACCACACTACCTATCACCACACTATAAACACCACTACCTATCACCACTCTGAACACTACACTATATCACCACACTATACACTATACTACCCATCACCACACTATAAACTACACTACCATCACCACTCTATACACTACACTACCCATCACCACACTATACACTACACTACCCATCACCACACTATACACTACACTACCCATCACCACTCTATACACTACACTACCTATCACCACACTATACACTACCAATCACCACACTATAAACTACACTACCATAACCACACTATACACTACCATCACCACACTGAACACTACACTACCTATCACCACTTGAATACTACACTACCATCACCACTATGAACACTACACTACCTATCACCACACTATACACTACACTACCCATCACAACACTATACACTACCTATCACTACTCTGAACACTACACTACCCATCACCACACTATACACTACCCATCACCACACTATAAACTACACTACCAATAACCACACTATACACTACCCATCACCACACTGAACACTACACTACCCATCACCACTCTGAACACTACACTACCCATCACCAGACTATAAACTACATTACCCATCACCACACTGTACACTACAGTACCATAACCACACTATACACTACAGTACCCATCACCACACTATACACTACACTACCTATCACCACTATACACTACACTACACTACCCATCACCCACTATAAACTACAGTACCCATAACCACACTATACACTACCCATCACCACACTATAAACTACAGTACCCATAACCATACTATACACTACCCATCACCACACTATACACTACACTACCCATCACCACACTATACACTACCCATCACCACACTGTACACTACACTACCCTTCACCACACTATACACTACACTACCCATCACCACTCTATACACTACATTGTCCATCACCACTCTGAACACCACACTACCGATCACCACTCTGAACACTACACTACCCATCACCACACTGAACAATACACTACCATCACCACTATACACTACACTACCCATCACCACACTTTAAACTACACTGCCCATCACCACACTATAAACTACACTACCCATAACCACACTATACACTACCTATCACATCACCACACTACACACTACACTACCATCACCACTCTGAACACTACACTACCCATCACACACTATAAACTCTACTACCCATCACCACACTATACACTACACTACCCATCACCACACTATACACTACACTACCCATCACCACTGTACACTACACTACCCATAACCACATTATACACTACACTCCCCCATCACCACTCTGTACACTACCCATCACCACTCTGAACACTACATTACCTATCACACACTATACACTACCTATCACCACACTATACACTATACTACCTATCACCACACTTACACTACAGTACCTATAACCACACTATACACTACACTACCATCACCACTCTATACACTACACTACCTATCACCACACTATACACTACACTACCCATCACCACACTGTACACTACACTACCCATCACCACACTGAACACTACACTACCCATCACCACTCTGAACACTACACTACCCATCACACACTATACACTACACTACCATCACCACACTATACACTACACTACCCATCACCACACTATACACTACACTACCCATCACCACTGTACACTACACTACCTATAAACCACACTATACACTACACTACCCTCACCACACTATAAACTACACTACCCATCACCACACTATAAACTACACTACCCATCAACACACTATACACTACACTACCTATCACTACTTGAATACTACACTACCATCACCACACTATAAACTATACTACCATCACCACACTATAAACTACACTACCCATCACACACTATAAACTACACTACCATCACCACACTATACACTACCTATCACCACTATACACTACACTACCCTATCAACACTATACACTACCTATCACCACTCTGAATACTACACTACCTATCACCACACTATACACTACCTATCACTACTTCACTACACTACCTATACACTATACACTACCCATCACCACACTGAACACTACATTACCCATCACCACTCTGAACACTACACTACCCATCACCACTCTGTAACACTACACTACCCATCACCACACTATACACTACACTACCTATCACACACTGTACACTACACTACCTATCACCACACTGAACACTACACTACCCATCACCACACTGTACACTACACTACCCATCACACACTGAACACCACACTACCTATCACCACACTATACACCACACTACCCATCACCACTATAAACAAACACTACCTATCACCACACTGAACACTACACTACCTATCACCACACTATACACTATACTACCTATCACCACACTATAAACTACACTACCTATCACCACACTATACACTACACTACCATCACCACACTATACACTACACTACCCATCACCACACTATACACTACACTGCCCATCACCACTTCTATACACTACACTACCATCACCACTATACACTACCAATCACCACACTATAAACTACACTACCATAACCACACTATACACTACCTATCACCACTGAACACTACACTACCTATCACCACTCTGAACACTACACTACCCATCACCACTATAAACTACATTACCCATCACCACACTGTACACTACAGTACCTATAACCACACTATACACTACAGTACCCATCACCACACTATACACTACACTACCCATCACCACACTATACACTACACTACACTACCTATCACCACACTATAAACTACAGTACCCATAACCACACTATACACTACCATCACCACACTATAAACTACAGTACCATAACCATACTATACACTACTATCACCACACTATACACCACTACTATCACACACTATACACTACCATCACACACTATACACTACACTACCTATCACCACACTGTACACTACACTACCCTTCACCACACTATACACTACACTACCTATCACCACTCTATACACTACATTGTCCATCACCACTCTGAACACCACACTACCGATCACCACTCTGAACACTACACTACCCATCACCACACTATACACTACTACTACCCATCACCACACTTTAAACTACACTACCATCACACACTATAAACTACACTACCCTATAACCACACTATACACTACCCTATCACCACACTACACTACACTACCCATCACCACTCTGAACACTACACTACCCATCACCACACTATAAACTCTACTACCCATCACCACACTATACACTACACTACCCATCACCACACTATACACTACACTACCCATCACCACACTGTACACTACACTACCCATCACCACATTATACACTACACTACCCATCACCACTCTGTACACTACCATCACTCTGAACACTACATTACCCATCAACACTATACACTACCCATCACTACACTATACACTATACTACCCATCACCACACTTTACACTACAGTACCTATCACCACTATACACACACTACCCATCACTACTCTATACACTACACTACCATCACCACACTATACACTACACTACCCATCACCACACTGTACACTACACTACCCATCACCACACTGAACACTACACTACCCATCACCACACTGAATACTACACTACCTATCACCACACTATAAACACTACACTACCCATCACCACACTATACACTACACTACCCATCACCACACTATACACTACACTACCATCACCACACTGTACACTACACTACCCATAACCACTCTATACACTACACTACCCATCACCACACTATAAACTACACTACCCATCACCACACTATAAACTACACTACCCATCACACACGATACACTACACTACCATCACCACTCTGAACACCACACTACCATCACCACACTATAAACTACCCATCACCACACTAAAACTACACTACCCATCACCACACTATAAACTACACTACCTATCACACACTATACACTACCCTATCACACACTATACACGACACTACCCATCACAACACTATACACTACCATCACCACTCTGAACACTACACTGCCCATCACCACACTATACACTACCTATCACCACTTGAACACTACACTACCTATCACCACACTATACACTACCATCACCACTTGAACACTACATTACCATCACCACTTGAACACTACACTACCATCACCACACTGTAACCTACACTACCCATCACCACACTATACACTACACTACCATCACCACACTGTACACTACACTACCCATCACCACACTATACACTACACTACCCATCACCACACTGTACACCACACTGCCCATCACCACTCTGAACACCACACTACCATCACCACACAGAACACCACACCACCCATCACCACACTATACACTACACTACCCATCACCACACTATACACTACAGTACCCATAACCACACTACACACAACCCATCACCACACTATACACTACACTACCCATCACCACACTGTACACTACACTACCATCACTACACTGTACACTACACTACCCATCACCACACTGAACACTACACTACCCATCACCACTACTACATTACCCATCACACACTGTACACTACACTACCCATCACCACTGTACACTACACTACCCATCACCACTGAACACTACACTACCATCACCACACTATACACTACATTACCTATCATCACACTGTACACTACACTACCCATCATCACACTGTACACTACACTACCCATCACCACACTATACACTACACTACCCATCACCACACTGTACACTATACTACCATCACCACACTGAACACTACACTACCCATCACCACACTGAACACTACACTACCCATCACCACACTATACACTACACTACCCATCACCACACTATACACTACACTACCCATCACCACACTATACACTACACTACCCATCACCACACTGTACACTACACTACCCATAACCACTCTATACACTACACTGCCCCATCACCACACTATACACTACAGTACCTAACCACACTATACACTACACCCATCACCACACTATACACTACACTACCCATAACCACACTATACACTACACTACCCATCACCACACTGAACACTACACTACCATCACACTATAAACTACACTACCATCACACACTGTACACTACAGATATCCGCACTATACACTACAGTACCTATTCACACTATAAACACACTACCTATCACCACACTATACACTACACTACCATCACACACTATAAACTACAGTACCCATAACCACACTATACACTACCCATCACCACACTATAAACTACAGTACCCATAACCACACTAAACACTACCCATCACCACACTATAAACTACAGTACCCATAACCATACTATACACTACCCATCACCACACTATACACTACACTATCCATCACCACACTATACACTACCCATCACCACACTGTACACTACACTACCCTTCACCACACTATACACTATACTACCCATCACCACTCTATACACTACATTGTCCATCACCACTCTGAACACCACTCTGAACACCACACTACCCATCACCACTCTGAACACTACACTACCCATCACCACACTATACACTACACTACCCATCACCACACTATACACTACCTATCACCACTCTGAACACTACACTACCATCACCACACTATACACTACACTACCATCACCACACTATAAACTACAGTACCATAACCATACTATACACTACCCATCACACACTATACACTACACTACCCATCACCACACTATACACTACCCATCACACACATCACCCTTCACACACTATACACTACACTACCATCACCACTCTATACACTACATTGTCCATCACCACACTATACACTACACTACCTATCACCACACTATACACTACACTACCCATCACACACTATACACTACACTACCCATCACCACTCTGAACACTACACTACCCATCACCACACTATACACTACACTACCCATCACCACTCTGAACACAACACTACCTATCACCACTCTGAACACTACACTACCTATCACCACCATGAACACTACACTACCTATCACCACACTATAAACTATACTACCCATCACCACACTATAAACTACACTACCTATCACCACACTATAAACTACACTACCCATCACCACACTATACACTACCCATCACCACACTATCACGACACTACCATCACCACACTATACACTACCCATCACCACACTATACACTACCTATCACCCACTGAACACCACACATCACCACTCTGAACACTACACTACCATCACCAGACTATAAACTACATTACCATCACACACTATACACTACAGTACCCATAACCACACTATACACTACAGTACCCATCACCACACTATACACTACACTACCATCACCACTATACATACACTACCCATCACCACACTATAAACTACAGTACCCATAACCACACTATACACTACCCATCACCACACTATAAACTACAGTACCCATAACATACTATACACTACCCATCACCACACTATACACTACACTACCCATCACCACACTATACACTACCCATCACCACACTATACACTACACTACCCATCACCACACTGTACACTACACTACCCTTCACCACACTATACACTACACTACCCATCACCACTCTATACACTACATTGTCCATCACCACTCTGAACACCACACTACCGATCACCACTCTGAACACTACACTGCCCATCACCACTCTGAACAATACACTACCCATCACCACACTATACACTACATCTACCCATCACCACACTTTAAACTACACTGCCCATCACCACACTATAAACTATACTACCCATAACCACACTATACACTACCATCACCACACTAACACTACACTGCCCATCACCACTCTGAACACTACACTACCCATCACACACTATAAACTCTACTACCCATCACCACACTATACACTACACTACCCATCACACACTATACACTACACTACCCATCACCACACTGTACACTACACTACCCATCACCACATTATACACTACACTCCCTATCACCACTCTGTACTACCCATCACTACTCTGAACACTACATTACCCTATCACCACACTATACACTACCCATCACCACACTATACACTATACTACCCATCACCACACTGTACACTACACTACCATCACCACACTGAACACCACACTACCATCACCACTCTGAACACTACACTACCCATCACCACACTATACACTACACTACCATCACCACACTGAACACACACTACCATCACACACTATACACCACACTGCCCATCACCACACTATAAACACACTACCTATCACCACTCTGAACACTACACTACCCATCACCACACTATACACTATACTACCCATCACCACACTATAAACTACACTACCCATCACCACTCTATACACTACACTACCCATCACCACACTATACACTACACTACCCATCACCACACTATACACTACACTACCCATCACCACTCTATACACTACACTACCCATCACCACTATACACTACCAATCACTACCTATCACACTACCCATAAACACTATACACTACCCATCACCACACTGAACACCACTACCTATCACCACTCTGGAACACTACACTACCCATCACCACACTATACACTACACTACCTATCACCACACTATACACGACACTACCTATCACAACACTATACACTACCATCACCACTCTGAACACTACACTACCTATCACACACTATACACCCTATCACACACTATCACCACACTATACACTACCATCACACACTGAACACTACACTACCCATCACCACTCTGAACACTACACTACCCATCACCAGACTATAAACTACATTACCCATCACCACACTGTACACTACAGTACCCATAACCACACTATACACTACAGTACCCATCACCACACTATACACTACACTACCCATCACCACACTATACACTACACTACACTACCCATCACCACACTATAAACTACAGTACCCATAACCACACTATACACTACCCATCACCACACTATACACTACAGTACCCATAACCATACTATACACTACCCATCACCACACTATACACTACACTACCCATCACCACACTATACACTACCCATCACCACACTATACACCACACTACCCATCACCACACTGTACACTACACTACCCTTCACCACACTATACACTACACTACCCATCACCACTCTATACACTACATTGTCCATCACCACTCTGAACACCACTACCGATCACCACTCTGAACACTACACTACCCATCACCACTCTGAACAATACACTACCTATCACACACTATACACTTACTACCATCACCACACTTTAAACTACACTGCCCTATCACCACACTATAAACTACACTACCGATAACCACACTATACACTACCCATCACCACACTACACACTACACTACCCATCACCACTCTGAACACTACACTACCCATCACCACACTATAAACTCTACTACCCATCACCACACTATACACTACACTACCCATCACCACACTATACACTACACTACCCATCACCACACTGTACACTACACTACCCATAACCACATTATACACTACACTCCCCATCACCACTCTGTACACTACCCATCACCACTCTGAACACCACATTACCCATCACCACACTATACACTACCCATCACCACACTATACACTATACTACCCATCACCACACTTTACACTACAGTACCCATAACCACACTATACACTACACTACCCATCACCACTCTATACACTACACTACCCATCACCACACTATACACTACACTACCCATCACCACACTGTACACTACACTACCCATCACCACACTGAACACTACACTACCCATCACCACACTGAACACTACACTACCCATCACGACACTATACACTACACTACCCATCACCACACTATACACTACACTACCCATCACCACACTATACACTACACTACCCATCACCACACTGTACACTACACTACCCATAACCACTCTATACACTACACTACCCCTCACCACACTATAAACTACACTACCCATCACCACACTATAAACTACACTACCCATCAACACACGATACACTACACTACCCATCACCACTCTGAACACCACACTACCCATCACCACACTATAAACTATACTACCCATCACCACACTATAAACTACACTACCCATCACCACACTATAAACTACACTACCCATCACCACACTATACAACACTATACACTATCACACTACCCATCACAACACTATACACTACCATCACCACTCTGAACACTACACTACCCATCACCACACTATACACTACCCATCACCACTCTGAACACTACACTCACTACCCATCACCACACTATACACTACCCATCACCACTCTGAACACTACATTACCCATCACCACTCTGAACACTACACTACCCATCACCACTCTGTAACCTACACTACCCATCACCACACTATACACTACACTACCATCACCACACTGTACACTACACTACCCATCACCACACTATACACTACACTACCCATCACCACACTGTACACCACACTACCCATCACCACTCTGAACACCACACTACCCATCACCACACAGAACACACACTACCTATCACCACACTATACACTACACTACCCATCACCACACTATAACTACAGTACCCATAACCACTATACACAACCCATCACCACACTATACACTACACTACCCATCACCACACTGTACACTACACTACCCATCACTACACTGTACACTACACTACCCATCACCACACTGAACACTACACTACCCATCACCACACTGTACACTACATTACCCATCACCACACTGTACACTACACTACCCATCACTACACTGTACACTACACTACCCATCACCACACTGAACACTACACTACCCATCACCACACTATACACTACATTACCCATCATCACACTGTACACGACATTACCCATCATCACCCTGTACACTACATTACCCATCACCACACTATACACTACACTACCCATCACCACACTGTACACTATACTTCCCATCACCACACTGAACACTACACTACCCATCACCACACTGAACACTACACTACCCATCACCACACTATACACTACACTACCCATCACCACACTATACACTACACTACCCATCACCACACTATACACTACACTACCCATCACCACACTATACACTACACTACCCATAACCACTCTATACACTACACTACCATCACCACACTATACACTACAGTACCCATAAACCACACTATACACTACACTACCCTATCACCACACTATACACTACACTACCCATCACCACACTATACACTACACTACCTATCACCACTCTGAACACTACACTACCCATCACCACACTATACACTACCCATCACCACACTATAAACTACACTACCAATAACCACACTATACACTACCCATCACCACACTGAACACTACACTACCCATCACCACTCTGAACACTACACTACCCATCACCAGACTATAAACTACATTACCCATCACCACACTGTACACTACAGTACCCATAACCACACTATACACTACAGTACCCATCACCACACTATACACTACACTACCCATCACCACACACTACACACTACACTACCCATCACCACACTATAAACTACAGTACCCATAACCACACTATACACTATATCACACACTATAAACTACAGTACCCATAACCATACTATACACTACCCATCACCACACTATACACTACACTACCCATCACCACACTATACACTACCCATCACCACACTATACACTACCCATCACCACACTGTACACTACACTACCCTTCACCACACTATACACTACACTACCCATCACCACTCTATACACTACATTGTCCATCACCACTCTGAACACCACACTACCGATCACCACTCTGAACACTACACTACCCATCACCACTCTGAACAATACACTACCCATCACCACACTATACACTACACTACCCATCACCACACTTTAAACTACACTGCCCATCACCACACTATAAACTACACTACCCATAACCACACTATACACTACCCATCACCACACTACACACTACACTACCCATCACCACTCTGAACACTACACTACCCATCACCACACTATAAACTACTACTACCCATCACCACACTATACACTACACTACCCATCACCACACTGTACACTACACTACCCATAACCACATTATACACTACACTCCCCATCACCACTCTGTACACTTCCCATCACCACTTGAACACTACATTACCTATCACCACACTATACACTACCTATCACCACACTATACACTATACTACCCATCACCACACTTACACTACAGTACCCATAACCACACTATACACTACACTACCCATCACCACTCTATACACTACACTACCCATCACCACACTATACACTACACTACCCATCACCACACTGTACACTACACTACCCATCACCACACTGAACACTACACTACCCATCACCACACTGAACACTACACTACCCATCACCACACTATACACTACACTACCCATCACCACACTATACACTACACACTACCCATCACCACACTATACACTACACTACCCATCACCACACTGTACACTACACTACCCATAACCACTCTATACACTACACTACCCTCACCACACTATAAACTACACTACCTATCACCACACTATAAACTACACTACCCATCAACACACGATACACTACACTACCTATCACCACTCTGAACACCACACTACCCATCACACACTATAAACTATACTACCATCACCACACTATAAACTACACTACCCATCACCCACTATAAACTACACTACCCATCACCACACTATACACTACCCATCACCACACTATACACGACACTACCCATCACAACACTATACACTACCTATCACCACTCTGAACACTACACTACCCATCACCACACTATACACTACCCATCACCACTCTGAACACTACACTACCATCACCACACTATACACTACCCATCACCACTCTGAACACTACATTACCCATCACCACTCTGAACACTACACTACCCATCACCACTCTGTAACCTACACTACCCATCACCACACTATACACTACACTACCCATCACCACACTGTACACTACACTACCCATCACCACACTATACACTACACTACCCATCACCACACTGTACACCACACTACCCATCACCACTCTGAACACCACACTACCCATCACCACACAGAACACCACACTACCCATCACCACACTATACACTACACTACCCATCACCACACTATACACTACAGTACCCATAACCACACTACACACAACCCATCACCACACTATACACTACACTACCCATCACCACACTGTACACTACACTACCCATCACCACACTGTACACTACACTACCCATCACCACACTGAACACTACACTACCCATCACCACACTGTACACTACACTACCCATCACCACACTGAACACTACACTACCCATCACCACACTATACACTACACTACCATCACACACTGAACACTACACTACCTATCACCACACTATACACTACATTACCCAATCATCACACTGTACACGACATTACCCATCATCACCCTGTACACTACATTACCCATCACCACACTATACACTACACTACCCATCACCACACTGTACACTATACTACCCATCACCACACTGAACACTACACTACCCATCACCACACTGAACACTACACTACCCATCACCACACTATACACTACACTACCCATCACCACACTATACACTACACTACCCATCACCACACTATACACTACACTACCCATCACCACACTGTACACTACACTACCCATAACCACTCTATACACTACACTACCCCTCACCACACTATACACTACAGTACCCATAACCACACTATACACTACACTACCCATCACCACACTATACACTACACTACCATAACCACACTATACACTACACTACCATCACCACTCTGAACACTACACTACCCATCACCACACTATAAACTACACTACCCATCACACACTGTACACTACAGTACCCATATCCGCACTATACACTACAGTACCCATTCCCACACTATACACTACACTACCATCACCACACTATACACTACACTACCCATCACCACACTATAAACTACAGTACCATAACCACACTATACACTACCATCACCACACTATAAACTACAGTACCCATAACCACACTAAACACTACCATCACCACACTATAAACTACAGTACCTATAACCATACTATACACTACCATCACCACACTATACACTACACTACCTATCACCACACTATACACTACCCATCACCACACTGAACACTACACTACCCTTCACCACACTATACACTACACTACCCATCACCACACTATACACTACATTGTCCATCACCACTGAACACCACACTACCGATCACCACTCTGAACACTACACTACCATCACCACACTATAAACTACACTACCTATCACCACACTATAAACACACTACCTATCACTACACTATACACTACACTACCATCACCACACTATACACTACACTACCTATCACCACTGAACACTACTACCTATCACCACACTATACACTACACTACCCATCACCACTGAACACAACACTACCATCACCACACTGAACACTACACTACCCATCACCACACTGAACACCACACTACCCATCACCACACTATACTACCCATCACCACACTATAAACTACACCCATCACCACACTATAAACTACACTACCCATCACCACACTATATACACTACCCATCACCACACTATAAACTACACTACCTATCACCACACTAATACACTACCTATACCACTACACTATAACTACCTATCACCACACTATACACACACTACCCATCACCACACTATAAACTACACTACCCATCACCACACTATACACTACACTACCCATCACCACACTATACACTACACTACCTATCACCACTATACACTACCATCACCACACTAACACTACACTACCCATCACCACACTATACACTACCCATCACCACACTATACACTACACTACCCATCACAACACTATACACTACCCATCACCACACTGAACACTACACTACCCATCACCACACTGTACACTACACTACCCATCACCACACTAAACACTACACTACCCATCACCACACTATACACTAAACTACCCATCACCACACTATACACTACACTACCCATCACCACACTATACACTACCATCACCACTCTATACAATACATTACCCATCATCACACTGTACACGACATTACTACCATCACCACACTATACACTACACTACCATCACCACACTATACACTACCCATCACCACTCTATACCACATTACCATCATCACACTGTACACACATTACCCATCACCACACTGTACACGATATTACCTATCACCACACTGTACACTACATTACCATCATCACCCCTGTACACTGATTACCCATCACCCTGTACACTACATTACCTATCACCACCATGTACACTACCATCACCCATCATCATCCTGTACACTACATTACTCATCATCACCCTGTACACTCGACACACATCACCCTGTACACTACATTACCCATCACCACCATGTACACTACATTACCAATCATCACCCTGTATCACTACATTACATCATCACCATGTACACTACATTACCATCACCCTGTACACTACTACCATCACCACCTGTACTACTACATTACCTATCATCACTATACACTACATTACCATCATCACACTGTACAACATATTACCTATCACCACACTATACACTACACTACCATCACCACACTGTACACTACATTACCATCATCACCACTGTACACTACATTACCTATCACCACATTATACACTATCATTACTCCATAACCTGTATATGACATTACCATCATCACACTGTACACTACATTACCCATCATCACACTGTACACTACATTACCCATCAACACACTGTACACTACATTACCATCACCACACTGAACACTACACTACCCATCACCACACTGAACACCACATACCCATCACCACTTGAACACCACACTACCCATCACCACACTATACACTACACTACCTATCACCACACTATAAACTACACTACCTATCACCACACTATAAACTACACTATGCATCACCACACGATACACTACACTACCTATCACCACTCTGAACACCACAACCCATCACCACACTATAAAACACTACCCATCACCACTATAAACTACCTACCCATCACCACACTATAAACTACACTACCCATCACCACACTATACACTACACTACCATCACCACATACACTACACTACCTATCACCACACTGTACACTACACTACCCATCACCACACTATACACTACACTACCCATCACCACACTGAACACCACACTACCCATCACCACTCTGAACACCACACTACCCATCACCACTCTGAACACTACACTACCCATCACCACACTGTACACTACACTACCCATCACCACACTGAACACCACACTACCCATCACCACACTATACACTACACTACCCATCACACACTATAAACACCACTACCTATCACCACACTGAACACTACACTACCCATCACCACACTATACACTATACTACCCATCACCACACTATAAACTACACTACCCATCACCACACTATACACTACACTACCCATCACCACACTATACACTACACTACCCATCACCACACTATACACTACACTACCCATCACCACCTATACACTACACTACCCATCACCACACTATACACTACCAATCACCACACTATAAACCACTACCATAACCACACTATACACTACCCATCACCACACTGAACACTACACTACCCATCACCACTCTGAACACTACACTACCCATCACCACACTATACACTACACTACCCATCACCACACTATACACTACACTACCCATCACCACACTATACACTACCCATCACACTTGAACACTACACTACCCATCACCACACTATACACTACCCATCACCACACTATAACTACACTACCAATAAACACTATACACTACCTATCACCACACTGAACACTACACTACCTATCACCACTCTGAACACTACACTACCATCACCAGACTATAACTACATTACCCATCACCACACTGTACACTACACTACCCATCACCACACTATACACTACAGTACCCATCACCACACTATACACTACACTACCCATCACCACACTATACACTACACTACACTACCCATCACCACACTATAAACTACAGTACCTATAACCACACTATACACTACCCATCACCACTATAAACTACAGTACCTATAACCATACTATACACTACCTATCACCACACTATACACTACACTACCATCACCACACTATACACTACCCATCACCACACTATACACTACACTACCCATCACCACACTGTACACTACACTACCTTCACCACACTATACACTACACTACCTATCACCACTCTATACACTACATTGTCCATCACCACACTGAACACCACACTACCGATCACCACTCTGAACACTACACTACCTATCACCACTGAACAATACACTACCCATCACCACACTATAAACTACTCTACCATCACCACACTTTAAACTACACTACCCATCACCACACTATAAACTACACTACCCATAACCACACTTATACACTACCCTATCACCACACACATACTACACTACCCATCACACTCTGAACACTACACTACCCATCACCACTATAAACTCTACTACCCATCACCACACTATACACTACACTACCCATCACCACACTATACACTACACTACCCATCACCACACTGTACACTACACTACCATCACCACTACACTCCCTATCACCACTACACTACCTATCACCACTTGAACACTACATTACCATCACCACACTGAACACTACACTACCCATCACACACTATACATCACTACCTATCACCACACTTTACACTACACTACCTATCACCACACTATACACTACACTACCATCACCACACTATACACTACACTACCATCACACACTATACACTACACTACCATCACCACACTATACACTACACTACCCATCACCACACTGAACACTACACTACCCATCACCACACTGGAACACTACACTACCATCACCACACTATACACTACACTACCATCACCACACTATACACTACACTACCTATCACACACTATACACTACACTATCACACACTATACACTACACTACCCTATCACCACACTACACCACACTACCCATCACCACACTATACACTACACTACCATCACCACACTATACACTACACTACCCATCACCACACTGAACACCACACTACCATCACCACACTATAAACTATACTACCCATCACCACACTATAAACTACACTACCATCACACACTATAAACTACACTACCCATCACACACTATACACTACCCATCACCACACTATACACTACACTACCTATCACCACACTATACACTACCCTATCACCACACTATACACGACACTACCTATCACAACACTATACACTACCTATCACACTCTGAACACTACATACCTATCACCACACTATACACTACCATCACCACTCTGAACACTACACTACCCATCACCACACTATACACTACCATCACCACTCTGAACACTACATTACCCATCACCACTTGAACACTACACTACCCATCACCACTCTGTAACACTACACTACCTATCACACACTATACACTACACTACCCATCACCACACTGTACACTACACTACCCATCACCACACTATACACTACACTACCCATCACACACTGTACACACACTACCCATCACCACTCTGAACACCACACTACCTATCACCACACAGAACACTACACTACCCATCACCACACTATACACTACACTACCATCACCACACTATACACTACAGTACCTATCACCACACTATACACTACTATCACACATAACACTACACTATATCACCACACTACACTACACTACCATCACCACACTATACACTACACTATCACCATCACCACTACCTATCACACACTGTACACTACACTACCTATCACCACACTGAACACTATACATCACCACTGATACACTACACTACCTACACCACACTGAAATACCATCACCACTATACTACACTACCCATCACCACACTACATTACCCTATATCACTGTACACATTACCCATCACCACACTATACACTACACTACCCATCACAAACACTGAACACTACACTACCCATCACCACACTATACACTACACTACCTATCACCACATTATACACTACACTACCTATCACACTATCACTACAGTACCTATAAACACACACAACCTATCACCACACTATACACTACACTACCCATCACCACACTGTACACTACACTACCATCACTACACTGTACACTACACTACCCATCACCACACTGAACACTACACTACCCATCACCACACTGTACACTACATACCCATCACCACACTGTACACTACACTACCATCACTACACTGTACACCACACTACCATCACCACACTGAACACTACACTACCTATCACCACTATCACACTATCATCACACTGTACTACACTACCCATCACCCTGAACACTACATACTATCACCACACTATACACCACTACCTATCACACAACACTACACTACCCATCACCACACTGAACACTACACTATCACTACCCACACACCATCACCACACTATACACTACACTACCATCACCACACTATACACTACACTACCCATCACCACACTATACACTACACTACCATCACCACTATACACTACACTACCCATCACCACACTATACACTACACTACCCATAACACTTATACACACAGTACCTATACACTACACTACACTACCCATCACCACACTATACACTACACTACCATAACCACACTATACACTACACTACCTATCACCACACTATAAACTACACTACCCATCACCACACTGTACACTACACTATATATCACCACTGAACACTACACAGCTAATATCACCACACTATACACTACACTACCCATCACCACACTATACACTACACTACCCATCACCACACTATAAACTACAGTACCTATAACCACACTATACACTACCCATCACCACACTATAAACTACAGTACCCATAACCACACTATACACTACCATCACCACACTATAAACTACAGTACCCATAACCACTACACTACCCATCACCACACTATACACTACACTACCCATCACCACACTATACACTACCCATCACCACACTGTACACTACACTACCCATCACCACACTATACACTACACTACCATCACCACACCATCACCATCACCACACTGAACATACACTACCTATCACCACTCTGAACACTACACTACCATCACACACTATACACTATACTACCATCACCACACTATAAACTACAGTACCATAACCATACTATACACTACCCATCACCACACTATACACTACACTACCCATCACCACACTATACACTACCCATCACCACACTGTACACTACACTACCTTCACCACTATACACTACACTACCCATCACCACTATACACTACATTGTCCATCACCACTTGAACACCATACCGATCACTACTTGAACACTACACTACCCATCACCACACTATAACACTACACTACCTATCACCACACTATAAACTACACTACCTATCACCACACTATACACTACACTACCTATCACCACACTATACACTCACTACTATCACCACTTGAACACTACACTACCCATCACACACTATACACTATACACTGAACACAACACTATCACCACACTGAACACTACACTACCTATCACCACACTGAACACTACACTACCTATCACCACACTGAACACCACACTACCCATCACCACACTATAACTACCACTACCATCACCACTTGAACACTACACCCCTATCACCACACTATACACTATACTACCCATCACCACACTATAAACTACACTACCATCACCACACTATACACTACACTACCCATCACCACACTATACACTACACTACCCATCACCACACTATACACTACACTACCTATCACCACACTATACACTACACTACCTATCACAACACTATACACTACACTACCTATCACCACATCACCACACCTATACACTATACACTACCTATCACCACACTGAACACTACATTACCTATCACACACTATACACTACCATCACCACTCTGAACACTACATTACCATCACCACACTGAATACACTACCCATCACCACTATAACACTCTACCTATCACCACTATACACTACACTACCCATCACCACACTGTACACTACACTACCCATCACCACACTATACACTACACTACCCATCACCACACTGTACACTACACTACCCATCACCACACTATACTATACTACCTATCACCACTTGAACACACCACTACCTATCACCACAGAACACCACACTACCCATCACCACTATATACTACACTACCCATCACCACACTATACACTACAGTACCACTATAACACTACACTACAACCATCACCACACTATACACTACACTACCCATCACCACACTACACTACACTACCCATCACCACTATACACTACACTACCCATCACACACTGAATACTACACTACCTATCACCACTGAACACTACACTACCCTATCACCACTGAACACTACACTACCATCACCATACTACACTACACTACCCTATCACCACACTATACACTACACTACCCATCACCACACTATACACTACACTACCATCACCACACTGTACACTACACTACCTATCACCACTCTATACACTACACTGCCCATCACCACACTATACACTACACTACCTATCACCACACTGTACACTACACTACCTATCCACACTATACACTACAGTACCTATCACTACACTATACACTACACTACCCATCACCACACTATACACTACACTACCCATCACCACACTATAAACTACAGTACCTATACACTATACACTACCCATCACCACTATACACTCACAGTACCCATAACACTATACACTACCTATCACCACACTATAAACTACAGTACCCTATAACTCATACTATACACTACCATCACACACTATACACTACACTACCCATCACCACACTATACACTACCATCACCACACTACACTACACTACACTACCACACACTACACTACCATCACCACTTTATACACTACACTCACCCATCACCACTTGAACACTACACTACCCATCACACACACTACCTATCACCACTGAACACTACACTACCCATCACCACACTATACACTACACCCATCACCACACTGAACACCATCACCATCACCACTATGAACACCACACTACCCATCACCACTGAACACCACACTACCCATCACCACTCTGAACACTACACTACCCATCACCACACTATACACTACACTACCCATCACCACACTATACACTACACTACCCATCACCACACTATACACTACACTACCCATCACCACACTATACACTACACTACCCATCACCACACTACACTACACTACCCATCACCACTCTATACACTACACTACCTATCACACACTATACACTACACTACCATCACCACACTATACACTACACTACCCATCTATACACACTACCTATCACACTACACTACCCATCACCACACTATACACTACACCCATCACCACTCTGAACACTACACTACCCATCACCACACTATACACTACCTATCACCATGAACACTACACTACCCATCACCACACTATACACTACCCATCACCACTCTGAACACTACATTACCCATCACCACTCTGAACACTACACTACCCATCACCACTCTGTAACTACACTACCCATCACCACACTGTACACTACACTACCCATCACCACACTATACACTACACTACCCATCACCACACTGTACACTACACTACCCATCACCACACTATACACTACACTACCCATCACCACTCTGAACACCACACTACCCATCACCACACAGAACACCACACTACCCATCACCACACTATACACTACACTACCCATCACCACACTATACACTACAGTACCCATAACCACACTATACACTACCCATCACCACACACTGTACACTACACTATACACTACATCACCACACTATACACTACACACCTATCACCCATCACCATCACACTGAACACTACACTACCCATCACCACACTGTACACTACACTACCCATCACCACACTGTACACTACACTACCCATCACCACACTGAACACTACACTACCCATCACCACACTGTACACTACACTACCCATCACCACACTATCACACTACACTACCCATCACCACACTATACACTACACTACCCATCACCACACTATACACTACACTACCCATCACCACACTATACACTACACTACCCATCACCACACTATACACTACACTACCCATCACCACACTATACACTACACTACCTATCACCACACTATACACTACACTACCATCACCACACTGTACACACTACCATCACCACACTATACACTACACTACCTATCACACACTATACACTACACTACCCATCACCACACTATACACTACACTACCATCACCACACTATACACTACACTACCTATCACCACACTATAACTACTATCACACTGATACTATACACTACCTATCACCACACTATCACTACTTGAAACTACAGTACCTATCTACACTATCACTACTTGAACACTACATTACCTATCACCACTTGAACACTACACTACCATCACCACTTGTAACCTACACTACCCATCACCACACTATACACTACCCATCACCACATACACTACACTACCCATCACCACACTATACACTACACTACCCATCACCACACTGTACACTACACTACCCATCACCACACTATACACTACACTACCCATCACCATCACCTATACACACAGATCACTACCCATCACCACACTATACACTACACTACCCATCACCACAAATACACTACACTCACTACACTATCACCACACTACACTACACTACACCCATCACCACACTATCTATACTACCCATCTACACTACCCATCACCACACTATACACTACACTACCCATCACCACACATACACCACATCCGCCACTTACACCATCACCACACTATACACTACACTACCCATCACCACACTATACACTATACTACCCATCACACTATACACTACACTACCCATCACCACTCTGAATACTACACTACCCATCACCACACTAACACTACACTACCATCACCACATACACTATCACCACACTACACTACACTACCTATCACCACACTATACACTACACTACCCATCACCACACTATACACTACACTACCCATCACCACACTATACACTACACTACCCATCACCACACTATAAACTGCCCGTACCCATCACCACACTACACTACCCATCACCACACTATAAACTACAGTACCCATAACCACACTATACACTACCCATCACCATCACTATAAACTACAGTACCCATCATAACCACTATACACTACCCATCACCACACTGAACACTACACTGCCCATCACACACTACACCATCACCACACTGAATACACTACCCATCACCACACTATACACTACACTGCCCATCACTACTCTGAACCATATCACCACACTATACACTACACTACCCATCACTACACTGAACACTACACTACCATCACCACTCTGAACACCACACTACCCATCACCACACTATAAACACACTACCCATCACCACTGAACACTACACTGCCCGTTACCATCTATACACTGCACTGCCCATACCCACTATACGCTACACTGCCCATCACCACTATACACTACGCTACCCATTCACCACACTATACACCACACTGAATCACCACACTATACACTACACTACCCATCACCACTACAGAACACTACATGCCCATCACCACACTATACACTACACTGCCCTATCACTACACTATCACAGTACCTATAACCACACTATGCACTACCTATCACCACACTATAAACTACAGTGCCCATAACTTATACTATACACTACCATCACCACACTATACACTACACTGCCCATCACACACTATACACTACCTATCACCACACTGAACACTGCACTACCTATCGTCACTATACACTACACTACCCATCACCACACTATACACTACACTACCCATCACCACACTATACACTACACTACCCATCACCACACTGTACACTACACTGCCCTATCACCATCACTACACACTATCACCACACTATAAACTACACTGCCCATCACCACACTATACACTACACTGCCCTATCACCACACTATACACTACACTACCATCACCACACTATACACTACACTACCTATCACCACACTATACACTACACTACCCATCACCACACTATACACTACACTACCCATCACTATACACACTATATCACCACACTATACACTACACTGCCCTATCACCACACTATACACTACACTGCCCTATCACCACACTATACTACACTACCCATCACCACTATGAACACTACACTGCCCATCACCACACTAACACTACACTGCCCATCACCACTTGAACACTACATTACCCATCACCACACTGACACTACTTTATCACTACCCATCACCACCCTGTAACACTGGACACTACCCATCACCACACTATACACTACACTACCCATCACCACACTACAGACATACACTCCCATCACCACACTGTACACTACACTACCCATCACCACACTATACACTACACTACCCATCACCACACTGTACACTACACTACCCATCACCACACTGAATACTACACTGCCCATCACACTGCCCATCACCACACAGATACTGCACTACGTCACCTATCACCACACTATAATACCACGCTACACTGCCCATCACCACACTATACACTACACTACCTATCACCACACTGAACACTACACTACCTGGACGCCATCACCACACTATACCACTATAAATGCCCTATACACTACACTATACACCACACTACCTATCACCACTATACACCACACTGCCCATCACCACACTACACTACACTGCCCATCACCACACTGTACGCACACTACCCATCACCACTGAACATACACTGCCCATCACCACACTGTACACTACATTACCCATCACCACACTGTACACTACACTGCCCATCACCACACTGAACACTACACTACCCATCACCACACTACACTACACTACCCATCACCACACTGTACACTACACTACCCATCACCACACTATACACTACACTACCCATCACCACACTATACACTACACTACCCATCACCACACTATACACTACACTACCCATCACCACACTATACACTACACTACCCATCACCACACTATACACTACACTACCCATCACCACACTATACACTACACTACCCATCACCACACTATACACTACACTACCCATCACCACACCATACACTACACTACCCATCACCACACGCTGCTGCCTACACTCGGACCATCACCACACTATACACTACACTACCCATCACCACACTATACACTACACTACCCATCACTACACTATACACTACTGCCCTACCCATCACCACACTGCCCATCACCACACTACACTACCCATCACCACTGGACTACACTACCCATCACCACACTACACTACCCATCACAACACTATACACTGCCCATCACCACTCTGAACACTACACTACCCATCACCACACTATACACTACCCATCACCACTCTGAACACTACACTACCCATCACCACACTATACACTACCCATCACCACTCTGAACACTACACTACCCATCACCACTCTGAACACCACACTACCCATCACCACTCTGTAACCTACACTACCCATCACCACACTATACACTACACTACCCATCACCACACTGTACACTACACTACCCATCACCACACTATACACTACACTACCCATCACCACACTGTACACCACACTACCCATCACCACTCTGAACACCACACTACCCATCACCACACAGAACACCACACTACCCATCACCACACTATACACTACACTACCCATCACCACTATAAACACTACCCATAAACTACACTACCCATCAACCACACTGCCCGTCATACACTACACTACCATCACCACACTACACTAACTGCCCGTCACCACAGTACCACTAATCACCACTCTACGCTGCGCTGCAAATACACTACCTGCATTGCCCACCACACTATACACTACACTACCTATGCATCACGTCCACACTGTACACCACACCCCATCACCACTCTGAACACCACACTACCCATCACCACACAGAACACCACACTACCCATCACCACACTATACACTACACTACCCATCACCACACTATACACTACACTACCCATCACCACACTGTACACCACACTACCCATCACCACTCTGAACACCACACTACCCATCACCACACTATACACTACATTACCCATCATCACACTGTACACGACATTACCCATCATCACCCTGTACACTACATTACCCATCACCACACTATACACTACACTACCCATCACCACACTGTACACTACACTACCCATCACCACACTATACACTACACTACCCATCACCACACTATACACTACACTACCCATCACCACACTATACACTACACTACCCATCACCACACTATACACTACACTACCCATCACCACACTATACACTACACTACCCATCACCACACTATACACTACACTACCCATCACCACACTATACACTACACTACCCATCACCACACTATACACTACACTACCCATCACCACACTGTACACTACACTACCCATAACCACACTATACACTACACTACCCATCACCACACTATACACTACACTACCATCACCACACTATACACTACACTACCCATCACCACACTATACACTACACTACCCATCACCACACTGAACACCACACTACCCATCACCACACTGAACACTACACTGCCCATCACCCACACTATACACTACACTACCCATCACCACACTAAACTACTACCCATAACCACACTATACACTACCCATCACCACACTATAAACTACAGTACCCATAACCATACTATACACTGCCCATCACCACACTATACACTACACTACCCATCACCACACTATACACTACCCATCACGACACTGTACACCACACTACCCACCACACCATACACTACACTACCAATCACCACACTGAACACCACACTACCCATCACCACACTGAACACTACACTACCCATCACCACACTGAACACTACACTACCCATCACCACACTATACACTACACTACCCATCACCACACTATAACTACACTACCCATCACCACACTATAAACTACACTACCCATCACCACTTGATAAACTACACTACCCATCACCACACTATACACTACACTACCCATCACCACACTATACACTACACTACCCATCACCACACTACAACACTACCTATCACCACACTATACACTACACTACCCATCACCACTGAACACAACACTACCCATCACCACACTGAACACTACACTACCCATCACCACTCTGAACACCACACTACCCATCACCACACTATACACACCACTACCCATCACCACTCTGAACACCACACTACCATCACCACTCTGAACACCACACTACCCATCACCACACTGAACACCACACTACCCATCACCACACTATACACCACTACCCATCACCAATCTGAACACTACACTACCCATCACACACACTATACGTCACCACACTTGAACACTACTACCCATCACCACACTATAAACTACACTACCCATCACCATACTATACACTACACTACCCATCACCACACTATACGTTGCCCTCACCACACTATACACTACACTACCCATCACCACACTATACACTACACTACCCATCACCACACTGTACACTACACACCCATCACCACACTATACTCCATACACCATCACTGCCGATACACTACACTACCCATCACCCACTGTACACTACACTACCCATTACACTGAATACTACACTACCCATCACCACACTATACACTACACTACCCATCACCACACTATACACTACACTACCCATCACCACACTACATACACTACCCATCACCACTAACACTACACTACCCATCACCACACTATAACACTACCCATCACCACACTGTACACTACACTACCCATCACCATACACTGTACACTACACTACCCATCACCACACTATACACTACACTACCCATCACCACACTATACACTACACTACCCATCACCACACTATACACTACCCATCACCACACTGTACACTACACTGCCCATCACCACACACCTACCTGCCACCACTGTTGAACACACACTACCCATACAACACTATACACTCACCCATCACCACTCTGAACACTACACTGCCCATCACCACACTATGCGCATCACCACGCTGAACACTACACGCCCCATCACCACACTATACACCCATCACCACCTGAACACTACATTGCGCCCATCACCACTGAACACTACACTACCCATCACCACCTGTAACCTACACTGCCCATCACCACACTATACATTACCCATCACCACACTGTACACTACACTACCCATCACCACTATACACTACACTACCCATCACACACTGTACACCACACTATATCACCACTCTGAACACTACACTACCCATCACCACACAGAACACCACACTACCCATCACCACACTATACATACACTACCCATCACCACACTAAACTACACCTATAACCACACTATACCATCACCACTATAAACTACAGTACCCATCACCATACTATACACTACCCATCACCACACTATACACTACACTACCCATCACCACACTATACACTACACTACCATCACCACACTGAACACCACACTACCATCACCACACAGAACACACACTACCCATCACCACACTGTACACTACACTACCCATCACCACACTACCCATAACCACACTACACTACCCATCACCACACTATCACCACACATACACCCATCACCACTATCACCACTACCATACACTACACTGCCCATCACCACACTGTACACTACACTGCCCTATCACACACTATACACTACATTGTGCCCATCGCTTGAACCCACTGCCCGACACCACACTGCACCCATCACCACACTGAATACACTACCCATCACCACTCTATACACTACACTACCCATCACCACACTATACACTACACTACCCATCACCACACTATAACTACACTGCCTACACTACCCATCACCACTACTACACTACACTACCCATCACCACACCGCTCACTGCCCATACACCACACACTGCCATCACCCACACTGAACACTACACTACCCATCACCACACTACACTACACTACCCATCACCACACTATACACTACACTACCCATCACCACACTATACACTACACTACCCACTGCACCACACTCTGAACACTACACTACCCATCACCACACTATACACTGCACTGCCCATCACCACTCTGAACACCACACTGCCCACTACACCATCACCCCACACTGGATACACTACCTACCCATCACCACACTGAACACTACACTTACCCACATCACCACGTCCCTGAACACTACACTACCCATCACCACACTGTAACACTACCCATCACCACACTATACACTACCCATACACCATCTGCACCCCTGTACACTACACTACCCATCACCACACTATACACTACACTATCCCTATCACCACTCACCTATACAACACTATACACTACCCATCACCACACTGAACACTACACTACCCATCGCCACACTATACACTACCCATCACCACCTGGACACTACACTACCCATCACCACACTATACACTACCCATCACCACTCACACTACATTACCCGTCACCACTCTGAACACTACACTACCCATCACCACACTGTAACCTACACTACCCATCACCACACTATACACTACACTACCTATCACCACACTGTACACTACACTACCCATCACCACACTATACACTACACTACCCACCACCACACTGTACCACACTACCCATCACCACTGAACACACACTACCATCACCACACTGTACACTACACTACCCATCACCACACTGAACACTACACTACCCATCACCACACTGTACACTACATTACCCATCACCACACTGTACACTACACTGCCCTATCACCACACTATACACTACATTACCCATCACCACACTGTACACAACATTACCCATCATACACTGTACACACATTACCCATCACCACACTGAACACTACACTACCTATCACCACATATACGCTACACTGCCCATCACTACATACACTACACTACCCATCACCACACTATACACTACACCCATCACCACACTGTACACCTACACTACCCAACCACACTGGACATACTACCCATCACCACACATACACTCACTGCCCATCACCATACTGTACACTACCTACCCATCACCACACTGTACACTACACTACCCATCACCACACTATACACTACACTACCCATCACCACACTGTACACTACACTACCCATCACCACACTGAACACTACACACCATCACCACACTATACCTACACTACCCATCACCACACTGAACACTACACTACCCATCACCACACTATACACTACACTACCCATCACCACACTATACACTACACTACCCATCACCACACTATACACTACACTACCCATCACCACACTATACACTACACTACCCATCACCACACTATACACTACACTACCCATCACCACACTGTACACTACACTGCCCATAACCACACTATACACTACACTACCCATCACCACACTATACACTACACTACCCATCACCCACTATACACTACACTGCCCGTCACCACACTATACTGACACTGCCCCATCACCACACTGAACACTACACTGCCCATCACCACACTATACACTACCCATCACCACTCTGAACACTACACTACCCATCACAACACTATACACTACCCATCACCACTTGAACACTACACTGCCCATCACCACACTATACGCTGCCGCCCATCACCACTCTGAACACTACACTACCCATCACCACACTATACACTGCCCATCACCACTCTGAACACTACATTGCCCATCACCACTCTGAACACTACACTACCCATCACCACTCTGTAACCTACACTACCCATCACCACACTATACACTACACTACCCATCACCCACTGTACACTACACTACCCATCACCACACTATACACTACACTACCCATCACCACACTGTACACCACACTACCCATCACCACTCTGAACACCACACTACCCATCACCACACAGAACACCACACTACCCATCACCACACTATACACTACACTACCCATCACCACACTATAAACTACAGTACCCATAACCACACTATACACTACCCATCACCACACTATAAACTACAGTACCCATAACCATACTATACACTACCCATCACCACACTATACACTACACTACCCATCACCACACTATACACTACCCATCACCACTCTGTACACTACACTACCCATTCACCACACTATCACACACTGCATTGTCCATCACCACTATACACCACACTACCGATCACCACACTGAATACCACACTACCCATCACCACTCTGAACACTACACTACCCATCACCACACTATACACTACACTACCCATCACCACACTGTACACTACACTACCCATCACCACACTGTACACTACACTGCCCATCACCACACTATACACTACACTACCCATCACCACACTATACACTACACTACCCATCACCACACTATACACTACACTACCCATCACCACACTATACACTACACTACCCATCACCACACTATACACTACACTACCCATCACCACACTGAACACAACACTACCCATCACCACACTATACACTACACTACCCATCACCACACTATCACACACCCATCACCACACTATACACTACACTACCCATCACCACACTATACACTACACTACCCATCACCACACTATACACTACACTACCCATCCACACTATACACTACACTACCCATCACCACACTATACACTACACTACCCATCACCACACTATACACTACACTACCCATCACCACACTATACACGACACTACCCATCACCACACTGAACACTACACTACCCATCACCACACTATACACTACCCATCACCACTCTGAACACTACACTACCCATCACAACACTATACACTACCCATCACCACTCTGAACACTACACTACCCATCACCACACTATACACTACCCATCACCACTCTGAACACTACACTACCCATCACCACACTATACACTACCCATCACCACTCTGAACACTACATTACCCATCACCACTCTGAACACTACACTACCCATCACCACTCTGTAACACTACACTACCCATCACCACACTATACGCTACACTACCCATCACCACACTGTACACTACACTACCCATCACCACACTATACACTACCTACTGCCCATCACCACACTGTACACCACACTACCGTCATCACCACTCTGAACACCACACTACCCATCACCACACAGAACACCACACTACCCATCACCACACTATACACTACACTACCCATCACCACACTATAAACTACAGTACCCATAACCACACTATACACTACCCATCACCACACTATAAACTACAGTACCCATAACCATACTATACACTACCCATCACCACACTATACACTACACTACCCATCACCACACTATACACTACCCATCACCACACTGTACACTACACTACCCTTCACCACACTATACACTACATTGTCCATCACCACTCTGAACACCACACTACCGATCACCACTCTGAATACTACACTACCCATCACCACTCTGAACACTACACTACCCATCACCACACTATACACTACACTACCCATCACCACACTATACGCTACACTACCCATCACCACACTATAAACTACACTACCCATCACCACACTATAAACTACACTACCCATCACCACACTATACACTACACTACCCATCACCACACTATACACTACACTACCCATCACCACTCTGAACACTACACTACCCATCACCACACTATACACTACACTACCCATCACCACTGAACACAACACTACCCATCACCACTCTGAACACTACACTACCCATCACCACTCTGAACACCACACTACCCATCACCACACTATAAACACCACTACCCATCACCACTCTGAACACTACACTACCCATCACCACACTGAACACCACACTACCCATCACCACTCTGAACACCACACTACCCATCACCACACTATAAACACCACTACCCATCACCAATCTGAACACTACACTACCCATCACCACACTATACACTATACTACCCATCACCACACTATAAACTACACTACCCATCACCACTCTATACACTACACTACCCATCACCACACTATACACTACACTACCCATCACCACACTATACACTACACTACCCATCACCACTCTATACACTACACTACCCATCACCACACTATACACTACACTACCCATCAACACATTATACACGACACTACCCATCACAACACTATACACTACCCATCACCACTCTGAACACTACACTACCCATCACCACACTATACACTACCCATCACCACTCTGAACACTACACTACCCATCACCACACTATACACTACCCATCACCACTCTGAACACTACATTACCCATCACCACTCTGAACACTACACTACCCATCACCACTCTGTAACCTACACTACCCATCACCACACTATACACTACACTACCCATCACCACACTGTACACTACACTACCCATCACCACACTATACACTACACTACCCATCACCACACTGTACACCACACTACCCATCACCACTCTGAACACCACACTACCCATCACCACACTGTACACTACACTACCCATCACCACACTGAACACTACACTACCCATCACCACACTGTACACTACATTACCCATCACCACACTGTACACTACACTACCCATCACCACACTATACACTACATTACCCATCATCACACTGTACACAACATTACCCATCATCACCCTGTACACTACATTACCCATCACCACACTATACACTACACTACCCATCACCACACTGTACACTACACTACCCATCACCACACTGAACACTACACTACCCATCACCACACTGAACACTACACTACCCATAACCACTCTATACACTACACTACCCATCACCACACTATAAACTACACTACCCATCACCACACTGTACACTACAGTACCCATATCCACACTATACACTACAGTACCCATTCCCACACTATACACTACACTACCCATCACCACACTATAAACTACAGTACCCATAACCACACTATACACTACCCATCACCACACTATAAACTAC
Source organism: Oncorhynchus tshawytscha (assembly GCF_018296145.1). NCBI lineage: Eukaryota > Metazoa > Chordata > Actinopteri > Salmoniformes > Salmonidae > Oncorhynchus > Oncorhynchus tshawytscha. The sequence goes on along the minus strand of NC_056457.1, from coordinate 39,294,383 downwards.
AGTACCCATAACCACACTATACACTACCCATCACCACACTATAAACTACAGTACCCATAACCATACTATACACTACCCATCACCACACTATACACTACACTACCCATCACCACACTATAAACTACAGTACCCATAACCACACTATACACTACACTACCCATCACCACACTATAAACTACAGTACCCATAACCACACTATACACTACCCATCACCACACTGAACACTACACTACCCATCACCACACTATACACTACCCATCACCACTCTGAACACTACACTACCCATCACCACACTATACACTACCCATCACCACACTGTACACTACACTACCCATCACTACACTGTACACTACACTACCCATCACCACACTATACACTACACTACCCATCACCACACTGTACACCACACTACCCATCACCACACTATACACTACACTACCCATCACCACACTATACACTACACTACCCATCACCAAACTATACACGACACTACCCATCACAACACTATACACTACCCATCACCACTCTGAACACTACACTACCCATCACCACACTATACACTACCCATCACCACTCTGAACACTACACTACCCATCACCACACTATACACTACCCATCACCACTCTGAACACTACATTACCCATCACCACTCTGAACACTACACTACCCATCACCACTCTGTAACCTACACTACCCATCACCACACTATACACTACACTACCCATCACCACACTGTACACTACACTACCCATCACCACACTATACACTACACTACCCATCACCACACTGTACACCACACTACCCATCACCACTCTGAACACCACACTACCCATCACCACACAGAACACCACACTACCCATCACCACACTATACACTACACTACCCATCACCACACTATACACTATACTACCCATCACCACACTATACACTACACTACCCATCACCACTCTATACACTACACTACCCATCACCACACTATACACTACACTACCCATCACAACACTATACACTACCCATCACCACTCTGAACACTACACTACCCATCACCACACTATACACTACACTACCCATCACCACACTGAACACTACACTACCCATCACCACTCTGAACACCACACTACCCATCACCACTCTGAACACCACACTACCCATCACCACACTATAAACACCACTACCCATCACCACTCTGAACACTACACTACCCATCACCACACTATAAACTACACTACCCATCACCACTCTATACACTACACTACCCATCACCACACTATACACTACACTACCCATCACCACACTATACACTACACTACCCATCACCACTCTATACACTACACTACCCATCACCACACTATACACTACACTACCCATCACCACACTATACACTACACTACCCATCACCACACTATACACTACACTACCCATCACAACACTATACACTACCCATCACCACTCTGAACACTACACTACCCATCACCACACTATACACTCACCATCACCACTCTGAACACTACACTACCCATCACCACACTATACACTACACTACCCATCACCACACTATACACTACACTACCCATCACCACACTATACACTACACTACCCATCACCACACTGTACACTACATTACCCATCACCACACTATACACTACACTACCCATCACCACACTGTACACTACACTACCCATAACCACTCTATACACTACACTACCCCTCACCACACTATACACTACAGTACCCATAACCACACTATACACTACACTACCCATCACCACACTATACACTACACTACCCATAACCACACTATACACTACACTACCCATCACCACTCTGAACACTACACTACCCATCACCACACTATAAACTACACTACCCATCACCACACTGTACACTACAGTACCCATATCCACACTATACACTACAGTACCCATTCCCACACTATACACTACACTACCCATCACCACACTATACACTACACTACCCATCACCACACTATAAACTACAGTACCCATAACCACACTATACACTACCCATCACCACACTATAAACTACAGTACCCATAACCACACTATACACTACCCATCACCACACTATAAACTACAGTACCCATAACCATACTATACACTACCCATCACCACACTATACACTACACTACCCATCACCACACTATACACTACCCATCACCACTCTGAACACTACACTACCCATCACCACACTATACACTACACTACCCATCACCACACTATACACTACACTACCCATCACCACACTATACACTACACTACCCATCACCAAACACTGAACACTACACTACCCATCACCACTCTGAACACCACACTACCCATCACCACTCTGAACACCACACTACCCATCACCACACTATAAACACCACTACCCATCACCACTCTGAACACTACACTACCCATCACCACACTATACACTATACTACCCATCACCACACTATAAACTACACTACCCATCACCACTCTATACACTACACTACCCATCACCACACTATACACTACACTACCCATCACCACACTATACACTACACTACCCATCACCACTCTATACACTACACTACCCATCACCACACTATACACTACACTACCCATCACAACACTATACACTACCCATCACCACTCTGAACACTACACTACCCATCACCACACTATACACTACCCATCACCACTCTGAACACTACACTACCCATCACCACACTATACACTACCCATCACCACTCTGAACACTACATTACCCATCACCACTCTGAACACTACACTACCCATCACCACTCTGTAACCTACACTACCCATCACCACACTATACACTACACTACCCATCACCACACTGTACACTACACTACCCATCACCACACTATACACTACACTACCCATCACCACACTGTACACCACACTACCCATCACCACTCTGAACACCACACTACCCATCACCACACAGAACACCACACTACCCATCACCACACTATACACTACACTACCCATCACCACACTATACACTACAGTACCCATAACCACACTACACACAACCCATCACCACACTATACACTACACTACCCATCACCACACTATACACTACACTACCCATCACCACACTGTACACTACACTACCCATCACCACACTGAACACTACACTACCCATCACCACACTGTACACTACACTACCCATCACCACACTGAACACTACACTACCCATCACCACACTGTACACTACACTACCCATCACCACACTATACACTACACTACCCATCACCACACTATACACTACACTACCCATCACCACACTACACACTACACTACCCATCACCACTCTGAACACTACACTACCCATCACCACACTATAAACTACACTACCCATCACCACACTATACACTACACTACCCATCACCACTCTGAACACTACAGTTCCCATCACCACACTATACACTACCCATCACCACACTGTACACTACACTACCCATAACCACACTATACACTACCCATCACCACACTGTACACTACACTACCCATCACCACTCTGAACACCACACTACCCATCACCACACTGTACACTACATTACCCATCACCACTCTGAACACTACACTACCCATCACCACACTGTACACTACACTACCCATCACCACTCTGAACACCACACTACCCATCACCACACTGTACACTACATTACCCATCACCACTCTGAACACTACACTACCCATCACCACACTGAACACTACACTACCCATCACCACTCTGAACACTACACTACCCATCACCACTCTGAACACTACACTACCCATCACCACACTGAACACTACACTACCCATCACCACTCTGAACACTACACTACCCATCACCACTCTATACACTACACTACCCATCACCACACTATAAACTACACTACCCATCACCACCCTATTCAATACAGTACTTATAGTCACACACAAATGTAATTGTGTAATAATTTGTGTCTTTGTGTGTGTGATGTATGTGTGTGTCTGTGTGTGATGCGTGTGTGTGTGTCTGGGTGTGATGTGTGTGTGTGATGTGTGTGTCTGTGTGTGTGTGTCTGTGTGTGTTTGGTGTGTGTCTGTGTGTGTGATGTGTGTGTGTCTGTGTGTGTGTGTGGTGTGTGTGTCTGTGTGTGTGTGGTGTGTCTGTGTGTGTGTGGTGTGTCTGTGTGTGTGTGTGTCTGTGTATGTGTGTGTGTCTGTGTGTGTGTGTGTGTGTGTGTGTGTGTGTGTCTTTGTGTGTGTGTGTGTCTGTCTGTGTGTGTGTGTCTGTGTGTGTGTGTCTGTGTGTGTGTGTGTGTGTGTGTGTGTGTCTGTGTGTGTTTGTCTGTGTGTGTGTGGTGTGTGTGTGTGTGTGTCTGTGTCTGTGTTTGTGTGTCTGTGTGTGTGTGGTCTGTGTGTGTGGTGTGTGTGTGTGTGTGTGTGTGTGTGTGTGTGTGTGTGTGTGTGTGTGTGTGTGTGTGTGTGTGTCTGTGTATTCCAGAACTGTAACGAGAGGTTCCAGTATAAGTATCAGCTGCGCTCCCACATGTCCATCCACATCGGACACAAGCAGTTCATGTGCCAGTGGTGTGGCAAGGACTTCAACATGAAGCAGTACTTTGACGAACACATGAAGACACACACTGGTATGTATAGATACGCACACACATTTACAGGGAGGCAGGTAGCCTAGTGGTTAGAGCGTTGGACTAGTAACCGGAAAGTTGCAAGTTCAAACCACCAAGCTGACAAGGTGCAAATCTGTCGTTCTACCCCTGAACAGGCAGTTAACCCAATGTTCCTAGGCCGTCATTGAAAATAAGAATTTTTTCTTAACTGACTTGCCTAGTTCAATAAAGGTTAAAAAAAACATTTACATGTTAGTCATTTAGCAGATGTTCTTTCCAGAGCCAATTACAGTCAGTGCATTCATCTGAAGCTAGTTGGCACAACCACATATCACAGATAGAAAGTCAATATTTCCTCAATAACATAGCTGTCAGGGGAGTCAGAGCTGGAGGGAGGATGGGGGTTAAGCTCCAGTGTTGGTTGTGGTTTTTTTTGTGTGGTTTTTTTCAGTTGAGGTGAGAAGGATTAATTAAGATACTCTTTGAAGAGGTAGGGTTTCAGATGTTTTCAGAAGATGGACAGGGACTCTGCTGTCCTAGCTTACCCCTTACTCTGCTGTCCTAGCTTCAGTGGAAAGATGGACAGGGACTCTGCTGTCCTAGCTTCAGGGGGAAGATGGGCAGGGACTCTGTTGTCCTAGTATCAGGGGGAAGATGGACAGGGACTCTGTTGTCCTAGCTTCAGGGGGAAGATGGGCAGGGACTCTGTTGTCCTAGCTTCAGGGGGAAGATGGACAGGGACTATCCTGTCCTAGCTTCAGGGGGAAGATGGACAGGGTCTCTGCTGTCCTAGCTTCAGGGGGAAGATGGACAGGGACTATCCTGTCCTAGCTTCAGGGGGAAGATGGACAGGGTCTCTGCTGTCCTAGCGTCAGGGGGAAGATGGACTCTGCTGTCCTAGCATCAGGGGGAAGATGGACTCTGTTGTCCTAGTTTCAGGGGGAATCTGGTTCCACCATTGGGGTGCAAGGACAGAGAAGAGCTTGGAGTGGGCTGAGCATGAACCAAGAGGGAGGTCCAAGAAACCTGAGGTGGCAGAACGGAGTGTTGGGGTTGGGGTGTAGGGTTGGAGCATAGCGTTGAAGGTAGGTAGGGACAGCTCGTCTTGCCATAGGTAAGTACCATGCTCTTGTAATGGATGCGAGCTTCAACTGGAAGCCAGTGGACTGTGAGGAGGAGTGGGGTGACATGAGAGAACTTGGGAAGGTTGAAATCCAGGAGGGCTGCAGTCGTACTCTACGGATGTTCCTCTTCCTGTGTGAGATAGGGTCGTACTCTACGGATGTTCCTCTTCCTGTGTGAGGTAGGGTCGTACTCTACAGATGTTCCACTTCCTGTGTGATAACACTCTTAACACTAGGTAACACTCTACGGATGTTCCTCTTCCTGTGTGAGGTAGGGTGACACTCTACGGATGTTCCTGATAACTTCCTGTGTGAGGTAACATAACACTACTCTAAGATGTTCAAACACTTCCTGTGTGAGGTACTATAAACACTAACATATGAACATACATGAAACACTGGTAACACTATAAACACTATAACACTAACATAACACTATAACACTATAACACTATAACATTATAACACTATAACACTATAACACTACAACACTATAACACTAACATAACACTAACAACACTATAACATAACACTACATAACACTATAACACTATAACACTACAACACTATAACACTATAACACTATAACACTATAACATAACACTACAACACTATAACACTATAACACTATAACATAACACTATAACATAACACTATAACACTATAACACTATAACACTATAACATAACACTACAACACTATAACACTATAACACTATAACACTATAACACTATAACATAACACTATAAACTATAACACTATAACTATAACACTATAACACTATAACACTACAACACTATAACATAACACTATAACACTATAACACTATAACACTATAACACTATAACACTATAACACTATAACACTATAACACTATAACATAACACTATAACACTATAACACTACAACACTATAACACTATAAACTATAACATAACACTATAACACTATAACACTATAACACTATAACACTACAAAACACTATAACACTATAACACTATAACACTATAACACTATAACACTAACACTATAACACTACAACACTACAACACTATAACATTAAAACTATAACACTATAACATAACACTATAACACTATAACACTATAACACTATAACACTATAAACACTATAACACTATAACACTATACAACACTATAACACTATAACACTAACACAACACTATAACACTATAACACTATAACATAACACTATAACACTAACACTATAACACTATAACACTAACACTATAACACTATAACACTATAACATAACACTACAACACTATAACACTATAACACTACAACACTATAACATAACACTACAACACTACATAACACTATACACTGTAACACTATAACACTATAACACTATAACACTATAACACTATAACACTATAACATAACACTACAACACTATAACACTACAACACTATAACACTATAACATTATAACATATAACACTATAACATAACACTGTAACACTATAACACTATAACACTATAACACTATAACACTATAACACACATAACACTATAACACTATAACACTATAAACTATAACACTATAACACTATAACACTATAACACTATAACACTATAACACTAACACTATAACATAACACTACAACACTATAACACTATAACACTATAACATAACACTATAACACTATAACACTATAACACTATAACATATAACACTATAACACTATAACACTACAACACTATAACATAACACTATAACACTACAACACTATAACATAACACTATAACACTATAACACTACAACACTATAACACTACAACACTATAACATAACACTACAACACTATAACACTATAACATTATAACATAACACTATAACATAACACTGTAACACTATAACATAACACTATAACACTATAACACTACAACACTACAACACTATAAACACTAACACTATAACACTACAACACTATAACATAACACTATAACACTATAACACTACAACACTATAACACTATAACACTATAACACTAACACTATAACACTATAACACTATAACACTATAACATAACACTATAACACTATAACACTACAACACTATAACATAACACTATAACATAACACTACAACACTATAACACTATAACACTATAACATAACACTATAACTATAACACTGTAACACTATAACACTATAACACTATAACATAACACTATAACACTATAACACTATAACATAACACTATAACACTACAACACTATAACACTATAACACTACAACACTATAACACTATAACACTATAACATAACACTATAACACTATAACACTATAACACTATAACACTATAACACTATAACACTATAACACTAACACTATAAATTATAACTATAACACTACAACACTATAACACTATAACACATAACACTATAACACTAACACTACAACACTATAACACTACAACACTATATAACACTATAACACTATAACACTATAACATAACACTATAACAACACTATAACACTACAACACTAACACTATAACACTATAAATTATAACTATAACACTATAACACTATAACACTATAACATAACACTATAACACTATAACACTATAACACTATAACACTATAACAATATAACACTATAACATAACACTATAACACAACACAATAACACTATGACACTACAACACTACAACACTATAACACTATACCACTACAACACTATAACATAACACTATAACACTACAACACTATAACATAACACTATAACACTATAACACTACAACACTACAACACTATAACATTATAACATAACACTATAACACTACAACACTAACACTACAACACTATAACATAACACTATAACACTACAACACTATAACATAACACTATAACACTACAACACTACAACACTATAACACTATAACACTATAACATAACACTATAACACTACAACACTATAACACTATAACATAACACTATAACACTACAACACTATAACACTACAACACTACAACACTATAACATTATAACATAACACTATAACACTACAACACTAACACTACAACACTATAACATAACACTATAACACTACAACACTATAACTAACACTATAACACTACAACACTACAACACTATAACACTATAACACTACAACACTATAACATAACACTATAACACTACAACACTATAACACTACAACACTATAACACTATAACACTATAAACTATAACTATAACACTATAACACTATAAACTACTATAACACTATAACACTATAACATATAACTATAACACTATAACACTACAACACTATAACACTATAACACTATAACATTATAACATAACACTATAACATAACACTATACAACACTATAACATAACATAACACTATAACACTATAACACTATAACACTACAACACTACAACACTATAACATTATAACATAACACTATAACACTACAACACTAACACTAACACTATAACATAACACTATAACATACAAACTATAACACTACAACACTATAACACTACAACACTACAACAACAACACTACAACAATATAACACTATATAACACTATAACACTATAACACTATAACACTACAACACTATAACACTACAACACTATAACACTTCAACACTACAATACTATAACATTATAACATAACACTGTAACACTATAACACTATAAAATAACACTGTAACACTATAACACTATAAAATAACACTATAACACTATGACACTACAACACTATAACACTATAACACTATAACACTATAACACTATAACACTAACATAACACTATAACACTATAACACTATAACACTATAACACTATAACATAACACTATAACACTACAACACTATAACTATAACACTACAACACTATAACACTATAACATAACACTATAACACTATAACACTACAACACTATAACACTATAACATAACACTATAACACTACAACACTACAACACTATAACACTATAACACTATAACACTATATAACACTATAAACTATACACTATAACATAACACTATAACACTGTAACACTATAACACTACAACACTATAACACTATAACATTATATAACACTATAACACTACAACACTAACACTAACACTATAACATAACACTACAACACTATAACATTATATAACACTATAACACTACAACATAACACTATAACACTATATAACACTATAACACTATAACATACAACACTATAACACTAACACTATAACACTATAACACTATATAACACTATAACACTAACACTATAACACTATAACACTATAACATAACACTATAACACTATAACACTATAACACTATAACACTAACACTAACACTATAACACTATAACACTATAACACTATAACACTATAACACTATAACACTATAACACTATAACACTATAACACTAACACTACAACACTACAACACTATAACATTATAACATAACACTATACTAACACTATAACACTACAACACTATAACATAACACTATAACACTACAACACTATAACATAACACTACAACACTGTAACACTATAACACTATAACACTATAACATAACACTACAACACTATAACACTATAACATAACACTATAACACTACAACACTATAACACTATAACACTATAACACTACAACACTATAACACTATAACACTACAACACTACAACATAACACTATAACACTATAACACTATATAACACTATAACACTACAACACTATAACACTTCAACACTACAATACTATAACATTATAACATAACACTGTAACACTATAACACTATAAAATAACACTGTAACACTATAACACTATAAAATAACACTATAACACTATAACACTACAACACTATAACACTATAACACTATAACACTACAACACTATAACATAATACTACAACACTATAACACTATAACATTATAACATAACACTATAACACTATAACACTAACACTATAACACTAACAACACTATAACATAACATAACACTATAACACTATAACACTATAACATAACACTATAACATAACACTACAACACTATAACACTATAACACTATAACACTATATCAACACTATAACATAACACTATAACATAACACTATAACACTATAACACTACAAACTAACACTACAACACTACAACACTATAACACTATAACACTATAACACTATAACACTACAACACTATAACACTATAACAACATAACACTATAACACTATATAACATTATAACATAACACTATACATAACACTATAACACTATAACATAACTATAACACTATAACATAACACTATATATAACACTATAACACTATAACCTAACACTATAACACTATAACACTATAACACTATAATATAACACTATAACACTATAACATAACACTAAATATAACACTATAACACTATAACACTATAACATAACACTATAACATAACACTATAACACTATAACATTATAACACTATAACACTATAACACTATAACACTATAAAACTATAACTATAACACTATAACACTACAAACTACAACACTATAACTATAACATAACACTATAACACTATAACATAACACTATAACACTATAACACTATAACACTATAACATAACACTATAACACAACACTATAACACTATGACACTATAACACTATAACACTATAACACTATAACACTATAACACTATAAACACTATAACACTATAACACTATAACACTATAACACTATAACACTATAACACTATAACACTATAACACTATAACATTATAACACTATAACACTATAACACTACAACACTATAACACTACAACACTATAACACTAACACTATAACACTATAACACTACTATAACACTATAACACTATAACACTACAACACTATAACAACACTATAACACTATAACACTATAACACTAACACTACATAACACTATAACACTATAACACTATAACACTATAAACACTACAATAACACTATAACACTATAACACTATAACATAACACTACAACACTATAACACTACAACACTATAACACTATAACATAACACTATAACACTATAACACTATAACACTATAACACTATAACATAACACTATAACACTATAACACTATAACACTACAACACTATAACACTAACACTATAACACTATAACACTATAACATTATATAACACTATAACATAACACTATAACACTAACACTATAACAACACTATAACACTATAACACTATAACACTATAACACTATAACACTATAACACTATAACATATATAACATAACACTATAACACTATAACACTATAACACTATAACACTATAACACTATAACACTATAACACTATAACACTATAACACTATAACACTAACATAACACTATAACACTATAACACTATAACAACACTATAACACTATAACACTATAACACTATAACACTACATAACACTATAACACTATACTATAACACTATAACACTATAACACTATAACATATAACATATATAACACTATAACACTATAACATAACACTATAACACTATAACACTATAACACTATAACATAACACTATAACATAACACTATAAATACAACACTATAACATAACACTACAACACTATAACATATAACACTATAACACTATAACACTATAACATTATATAACACTATAACACTATAACACTAACACTACTATAACACTATAAACATAACACTATAACACTATAACACTATAACATAACACTATAACACTATAACACTATAACACTATAACACTATAATAACACTATAACATAACACTATAACACTATAACACTATAACACTATAACACTATAACACTATAACATAACACTATAACACTATAACACTATAACAAACACTATAACACTATAACACTATAACACTATAACATAACACTATAACACTATAACATAACACTACAACACTATAACACTATAACATAACACTATAACACTATAACACTATAACACTATAACACTATAACACTATAACACTATAACACTAACACTATAACACTATAACACTATAACACTATAACACTACTATAACACTATAACACTATAAACTATAACACTATAACACTACAACACTATAACACTATAACACTATAACACTATAACACTAACACTATAACACTATACACTATAACACTATAACACTATAACACTATAACACTATAACTATAACACTATAACACTATAACACTATAACACTATAACACTATAACACTATAACACTATAACATAACACTATAACACTATAACACTATAACACTATAACACTATAACATAACACTATAACACTATAACACTATAACACTATAACACTATAACACTATAACACTATAACAACACTATAACACTATAACACTATAACACTAACATAACACTATAACATAACACTATAACACTATAACACTATAACATAACACTATAACATAACACTACAACACTATAACACTATAACACTACAACACTATAACATAACACTATAACACTACAACACTATACACTATAACACTACAACATAACACTATAACACTATAACACTATAACATAACACTATAACACTATAACATAACACTACAAGACTATAAACTATAACATAACACTATAACACTATAACACTATAACACTATAACACTATAACACTATAACACTATAACACTATAACACTATAACATAACACTATAACACTATAACACTATAACATAACATAACACTATAACACTATAACACTATAACACTATAACACTATAACACTATAACACTATAAACTATAACACTATAACACATAACACTATAACACTATAACACTATAACACTATAACACTATAACACTATAACATAACACTATAACACTATAACACTACAACACTATAACACTAACACTACAACACTATAACACTATAACACATAACACTATAACACTATAACACTATAACACTATAACATAACACTATAACACTAACAACACTATAACACTATAACACTATAACACTATAACACTATAACACTATAACACTATAACACTATAACATATAACACTATAACACTATAACACTATAACACTATAACACTATAACACTATAACAATAACACTATAACATAACACTATAACACTATAACACTATAACACTATAACACTATAACACTATAACACTATAACACTATATAACACTATAACACTATAACACTATAACACTATAACACTATAACATAACACTATAACACTATAACACTATATAACACTACAACACTATAACACTATAACACTATAACACTATAACATAACACTATAACACTATAACACTATAACACTAACACTATAACACATAACACTATAACACTATAACACTACAACACTATAACACTATAACACTATAACACTATAACACTATAACACTATAACACTATAACACTACAACACTATAACATTATAACATAACACTATAACACTACAACACTATAACACTATAACACTATAACATAACACTATAACACTATAACACTATAACACTATAACACTATAACACTATAACACTATAAGAACACTATAACACTATAACACTATAACATAACACTATAACACTACAACACTATAACACTATAACACTATAACACTATAACACTATAACACTATAACACTACAACACTATAACACTATAACATAACACTATAACACTACAACACTAACACTATAACACTATAACATAACACTATAACAACACTATAACACTATAACACTACAACACTACAACATAACACTATAACACTATAACACTATAACACTATAACACTATAACACTATAACACTATAACACTTCAACACTACAATACTATAACATTATAACATAACACTGTAACACTATAACACTATAAAATAACACTGTAACACTATAACACTATAAAATAACACTATAACACTATGACACTATAACACTATAACACTATAACACTATAACACTATAACACTATAACATAACACTACAACACTATAACACTATAACATTATAACATAACACTATAACATACCACTGTAACACTATAACACTAACACTATAACATAACACTACAACACTATAACACTATAACACTATAACATAACACTATAACACTAAACTACAACACTATAACACTATATAACACTATATCATAACACTATAAACTATAACACTATAACATAACACTATAACACTATAACACTATAACACTATAACACTATAACACTACAACACTATAACACTATAACACTACAACACTATAACACTACAACACTACAACACTATAACATAACACTCAAGACTATAACACTATAACATTATAACATAACACTATACCATAACACTGTGACACTATAACACTATAACATAACACTATAACACATAACATAACTATAATAATATAACACTATAACACTATAACCTAACACTATAACACTATAACACTATAACATAAACTATAATATAACACTATAACACTATAACATAACACTATAATATAACACTATAACACTATAACACTATAACATAACACTATAACATAACACTATAACACTATACCACTATAACATAACACTGTAACACTGTAACACTATAACACTACAACACTATAACATAACACTATAACACTACAACCCTAACACTATAACACTATAACATAACACTATAACACTATATAACACTATAACACTATAACACTATAACACTATAAACTATAACACTATAACATAACACTATAACACTAACACTATAACACTACAACACTATAACACTAACACTACAACACTATAACATAACACTATAACACTATAACACTATAACACTAACACTATAACACTACAACACTATAACACTACAACACTACAACACTACAACACTATAACATTATAACACTATAACACTATAACACAACACTAACACTACAACACTAACATAACACTATAACACTATAACACTATAACACTATAACATAACACTATAACACTATAACACTATATAACACTATAACACTATAACACTATAACACTATAACACTATAACATAACACTATAACACTATAACACTATAACACTACAACACTGTAACACTATAACACTATAACACTATAACACTACAACACTATAACACTACAACACTACAACACTATAACACTATAACATAACACTATAACACAACACTACTATAACACTATAACATAACACTACAACACTATAACACTATAACACTACAACACTATAAACTACAACACTATAACACTATAACAATAACATTATAACTATAACACTATAACATAACACTATAACACTATACACTATAACATAACACTGTAACACTATAACACTATAACACTACAACACTACAACACTATAACATTATAACATAACACTATAACACTACAACACTATAACACTACAACACTATATAACACTATAACACTATAACACTATAACATTATAACATAACACTATAACACTACAACACTAACACTACAACACTATAACATAACACTAACACTATAACACTACAACACTATAACACTATAACACTATAACACTATAACACTACAACACTACAACACTATAACACTATAACATAACACTACAACACTATAACACTATAACACTACAACACTATAACACTATAACACTATAACATTATAACATAACACTATAACACTATAACACTATAACACTACAACACTATAACACTATATAACACTATAACACTATAACACTATAACACTATAACACTACAACACTATAACATTATAACATAACACTATAACATCACTATAACACTACAACACTATAACATAACACTATAACACTACAACACTATAACATAACACTACAACACTGTAACACTATAACACTATAACACTATAACACTATAACATAACACTATAACACTACAACACTACAACACTATAACACTATAACATAACACTACAACACTATAACACTATAACACTACAACACTACAACATAACACTACAACACTATAACACTATAACACTATAGCACTATGACACTACAACACTATAACACTTCAACACTACAATACTATAACATTATAACATAACACTGTAACACTATAACACTATAAAATAACACTGTAACACTATAACACTATAAAATAACACTATAACACTATGACACTACAACACTATAACACTATAACACTATAACACTACAGCACTATAACATAACACTATAACACTATAACATTATAACATAACACTATAACATACCACTGTAACACTATAACACTAACATTATACTATAACATAACACTACAACACTATAACACTATAACACTATAACATAACACTATAACATAACACTACAACACTATAACACTATAACACTACAACACTATATCATAGCACTATAACATAACACTATAACATAACACTACAACACTATAACACTACAACACTATAACACTACAACACTACAACACTATAACACTATAACACTACAACACTATAACACTACAACACTACAACACTATAACATAACACTTCAAGACTATAACACTATAACATTATAACATAACACTATACCATAACACTGTGACACTATAACACTATAACATAACACTATAACACCATAACATAACCCTATAATATAACACTATAACACTATAACCTAACACTATAACACTATAACACTATAACATAACACTATAATATAACACTATAACACTATAACATAACACTATAATATAACACTATAACATAATAACATTATAACATAACACTATAACATAACACTATAACACTATACCACTATAACATAACACTGTAACACTGTAACACTATAACACTACAACACTATAACATAACACTATAACACTACAACCCTACAGCACTATAACTCTATATCATAACACTATAACACTATAACATAACACTATAACACTATAACACTATAACAATATAACACTATAACATAACACTATAACACAACACAATAACACTATGACACTACAACACTACAACACTATAACACTATACCACTACAACACTATAACATAACACTATAACACTACAACACTATAACATAACACTATAACACTATAACACTACAACACTATAACATTATAACTATAACACTATAACACTATAACACTATAACACTATAACACATAACACTATAACACTATAACACTATAACACTACAACACTATAACACTATAACACTATAACACTATAACATAACACTATAACACTATAACACTATAACACTATAACACTATAACACTATAACACTATAACACTATAACACTATAACACTATAACACTACAACACTATAACACTATAACACTATAACACTATAACACTACAACACTACAACACTATAACACTATAACATAACATAACACTAACACTATAACACTACAACACTATAACATAACACTATAACACTATAACACTATAACATAACACTACAACACTATAACACTAACACTATAACACTATACTAACACTATAACACTATAACACTATAACACTACAATATACAACACTATAACACTATAAACTATAACACTATAACACTATAACACTACAACATACAACACTATAACACTATAACACTACAACACTATATAACACTATAACACTATAACACTATAACACTATAACACTATAACACTATAACACTATAACACTATAACACTATAACACTATATAACACATAACACTATAACACTACAACACTAACATACAACACTATAACATAACACTATAACACTATAACACTATAACATAACACTATAACACTATAACACTACAACACTACAACACTATAACACTATAACATAACACTATAACACTACAACACTATAACACTATAACACTATAACAACACTACAACACTATAACACTATAACACTATAACACTATAACACTACAACACTATAACACTATAACATTATAACATAACACTATAACACTACAACACTATAACACTATAACACTATAACATAACACTATAACACTATAACACTATAAAACTATAACACTATAACACTATAACACTATAACACTATAACACTATAACACTATAACACTATAACACTATAACACTATAACATAACACTATAACACTAACACTATAACACTATAACACTATATAACACTATAACACTATATACAACACTACAAGACTATAACACTATAACATAACACTATAACACTACAACACTACAACACTATAACACTATAACATAATAACATTATAACATAACACTATAACATAACACTATAACACTATACCACTATAACATAACACTGTAACACTGTAACACTATAACACTATAACACTACAACACTACAACACTATAACATTATAACATAACACTACAACACTATAACAACATAAACACTATAACATAACACTATAACACTACAACACTATAACATAACACTACAACACTACAACACTACAACACTACAACACTACAACACTATAATATAACACTATAACATAACACTATAACACTACAACACTACAACACTATAACACTATAACATAACACTATAACACTACAACACTATAACACTATAACACTATGACACTACAACACTATAACACTTCAACACTACAATACTATAACATTATAACATAACACTGTAACACTATAACACTATAAAATAACACTGTAACACTATAACACTATAAAATAACACTATAACACTATGACACTACAACACTATAACACTATAACACTATAACACTACAACACTATAACACTATAACATTATAACATAACACTATAACACTACAACACTATAACACTACAACACTATAACATAACACTATAACACTACAACACTATAACATAACACTACAACACTATAACACTACAACACTATAACACTATAACATAACACTACAACACTATAACACTACAACACTACAACACTATAACACTATAACATAACACTATAACACTACAACACTACAACACTATAACACTATAACATTATAACATTATAACACTATAACACTATATAACACTATAACACTATACCACTATAACATACTGTAACACTATAACACTAACACTACAACACTATAACATTATATAACACTATAACACTATAACACTATAACACTAACACTATAACACTATAACACTATAACATATATAACACTATAACACTATAACACTACAACACTAACACTATAACACTATAACATAACACTATAACACTATAACACTATAACACTATAACACTATAACACTATAACACTATAACACTATAACACTATAACACTATAACACTATAACACTATAACATAACACTATAACACTATAACACTATAACACTACAACACTATAACACTACAACACTATAACATTATAACATAACACTATAACACTACAACACTATAACACTACAACACTATAACATAACACTACAACACTGTAACACTATAACACTATAACACTATAACACTATAACATAACACTATAACACTACAACACTACAACACTATAACACTATAACACTATAACACTACAACACTACAACACTACAACATAACACTACAACACTATAACACTATAACACTATAGCACTATGACACTATAACACTATAACACTATAACACTATAACACTATAACACTATAAACACTATAACACTATAAAATAACACTATAACACTATAACACTATAACACTATAACACTATAACACTATAACACTATAACACTATAACATAACACTATAACACTATAACACTATAAATATAACACTATAACACTACAACACTATAACACTATAACACTATAACAACACTATAACACTATAACATTATATAACACTATAACACTACAACACTATAACACTATAACACTATAACATATACTATAACACTATAACACTATAACACTATAACACTATAACACTATAACACTATAACACTATAACACTATAACACTATAACACTATATAACACTATAACACTATAACACTATAACACTATAACACTATAAACATAACACTATAACACTATATAACACTATAACACTATAACACTATAACACTATAACACTATAACACTATAACATTATAACATAACACTATAACACTATAACACTAACACTATAACACTATATAACACTATAACACTAACACTATAACATAACACTATAACACTACAACACTATAACACTATAACACTATAACACTATAACACTATAACATAACACTATAACATAACACTATAACACTATAACACTATAACACTATAACACTATAATATAACACAACACTATAACACTATAACACTATAACACTATAACACTATAACACTATAACACTATAACACTATAACACACTATAACACTATAACACTATAACATAACACTATAACACTATAACACTATAACATAACACTATAACACTATAACACTATAACACTATAACACTATAACACTATAACACTATAACACTACAACACTATAACACTATAACACTATAACACTATAACATATAACACTATAACACTATAACACTATAACACTATAACACTATAACACTATAACACTATAACACTAACATAACACTATAACACTATAACACTATAACACTATAACATAACACTATAACACTATAACACTATAACACTATAACACTATAACACTATAACACTATAACACTATAACAACACTACAACACTATAACACTATACACTACAACACTATAACACTATAACATAACACTATAACACTACAACACTACAACACTATAACACTATAACACATTATATAACACTATAACATAACACTATAACACTATAACACTATAACATAACACTATAACACTATAACACTATAACACTATAACACTACAACACTACAACACTATACATTATACTATAACACTATAACACTATAACACTAACACTACAACACTATAACACTATAACACTATAACACTATAACACTATACTATAACACTATAACACTAACACTATAACACTATAACACTATAACACTATAACACTATAACATAACACTATAACACTATAACACTATATAACACTAACACTATAACACTATAACACTATAACACTATAACATAACACTATAACACTATAACACTAACACTATAACACTATAACACTATAACACTATAACACTATAACACTACAACACTATAACACTATAACATATAACATTATAACTATAACACTATAACATAACACTATAACACTATAACACTATAACACTATAACACTATAACACTATAACACTATAACACTATAACACTATAACACTATAACATTATATAACACTATAACAATATACAACACTATAACACTATAACACTATAACACTATAACACTATAACACTATAACACTATAAACACATTATATAACACTATAACACTATACTAACACTATAACACTATAACACTACAACACTATAACACTATAACAACACTATAACACTATAACACTATAACACTATAACACTATAACACTATAACAACACTATAACACTATAACACTATAACACTACAACACTATAACACTATAACACTATAACACTATATAACACTATAACACTATAACACTATAACACTATATAACACTATAACACTATAACACTATAACACTATAACACATTATAACATAACACTATAACACTATAACACTATAACACTATAACACTATAACATAACTATAACATAACACTATAACACTAACACTATAACACTACAACATATAACACTATAACACTATAACACTATAACATATACAACACTATAACATAACACTATAACACTATAACACTATAACACTATAACACTATAACACTATAACAACACTATAACACTATAACACTATATAACACTATAACACTATAACATTATAACACTATAACACTATAACACTACAACACTATAACATAACACTATAACACTATAACACTATAACACTATAAACTATAACACTACAACACTATAACACTACTAACACTATAACACTATAACACTATAACACTATAACTATAACACTATAACACTATAACACTATAAACATATAACACTATAACACTATAAACTATAACACTATAACACTACAACACTACAACACTATAACACTATAACATTATAACATTATAACACTATAACACTATAACATAACACTATAACACTATAACACTATAACATAAACTGTAACACTATAACACTATAACACTACAACACTACAACACTATAACATTATAACATAACACTATAACACTACAACACTATAACACTATAACACTATAACATAATAACAACACTACAACACTATAACATTATAACATAACACTATAACACTATAACACTAACACTACAACACTATATAACACTAACACTATAACACTACAACACTACAACACTACAACACTATAACACTATAACATAACACTATAACACTATAACACTATAACACTATAACACTATAACATAACACTATAACACTATAACACTATAACACTATAACACTATAACACTATAACACTATAACAACTATAACACTATAACACTATAACACTATAACACTACAACACTATAACATAACACTATAACATAACACTATAACACTATAACACTATAACACTATAACATTATATAACACTATAACACATAACACTATAACACTACAACACTATAACATAACACTATAACACTATAACACTATATAACACTACAACACTATAACACTATAACACTATAACACTATAACACTATAACACTATAACACTATAACACTATAACAATATAACACTATAACATAACACTATAACACTATAATAACACTAACACTACAACACTATAACATATAACACTATAACACTACAACACTATAACATAACACTATAACACTAACACTATAACATAACACTATAACACTATAACACTATAACACTAACACTACAACACTACAACACTATAACATTATAACATAACACTATAACACTAACACTATAACACTACAACACTATATAACACTATAACACTATAACACTATATAACACTATAACACTATAACACTACAACACTATAACACTATAACACTATAACATAACACTATAACACTACAACACTATAACACTATAACACTATAACACTACAACACTATAACATAACACTATAACACTATAACACTATAACACTACAACACTACAACACTATAACATTATAACATAACACTATAACACTATAACACTACAACACTAACACATAACACTATAACACTACAACACTATAACATAACACTATAACACTACAACACTACAACACTATAACACTATAACACTATAACACTATAACACTATAACACTATAACACTATAACACTACAACACTATAACACTATAACACTATAACACTATATAACACTATAACACTATAACACTACAACACTACAACACTATAACACTATAACACTAAACTATAACACTACAACACTACAACACTATAACACTATAACATAATAACATTATAACATAACACTATAACATAACACTATAACACTATACCACTATAACATAACACTGTAACACTGTAACACTATAACACTATAACACTACAACACTACAACACTATAACATTATAACATAACACTACAACACTACAACACTACAACACTATAACACTATAACATAACACTATAACACTACAACACTACAACACTATAACACTATAACATTATAACATAACACTATAACACTATGACACTACAACACTACAACACTATACCACTACAACACTATAACATAACACTATAACACTATAACACTACAACACTATAACATAACACTATAACACTACAACACTATAACACTACAACACTACAACACTACAACACTATAACATTATATAACACTACAACATAACACTATAACACTATAACATAACACTATAACACTACAACACTATAACACTACAACACTATAACACTACAACACTACAACACTATAACACTATAACATAACACTATAACACTACAACACTACAACACTATAACACTATAACATAACACTATAACACTATGACACTACAACACTACAACACTATAACACTATACCACTACAACACTATAACATAACACTATAACACTACAACACTATAACATAACACTATAACACTACAACACTATAACACTACAACAACACTACAACACTATAACATTATAACATAACACTATAACACTACAACACTAACACTACAACACTATAACATAACACTATAACACTACAACACTATAACATAACACTATAACACTACAACACTACAACACTACAACACTATAACATAACACTATAACACTACAACACTATAACACTACAACACTACAACACTATAACATTATACAACACTATAACACTACAACACTAACACTACAACACTAACATAACACTATAACACTACAACACTATAACTAACACTATAACACTACAACACTACAACACTATAACACTATAAACACTATAACACTATAACATAACACTATAACACTATATAACACTACAACACTATAACACTATAACACTATAACACTATAACATAACACTACAACACTATAACACTACAACACACTATAACACTATAACATAACACTATAACACTACAACACTATAAACTATAACATAATAACATTATAACATAACACTATAACATAACACTATAACACTATACACTATAACATAACACTATAACACTACAACACTATAACACTATAACACTACAACACTACAACATTATAACACTATAAAATAACACTATAACACTATGACACTACAACACTATAACACTATAACACTATAACACTACAGCACTATAACATAACACTACAACACTACAACACTACAACACTACAACACTACAACAATATAACACTATAACATAACACTATAACACTACAACACTACAACACTATAACACTATAACATAACACTATAACACTACAACACTATAACACTATAACACTATGACACTACAACACTATAACACTTCAACACTACAATACTATAACATTATAACATAACACTGTAACACTATAACACTATAAAATAACACTGTAACACTATAACACTATAAAATAACACTATAACACTATGACACTACAACACTATAACACTATAACACTATAACACTACAACACTATAACACTATAACATTATAACATAACACTATAACACTACAACACTATAACACTACAACACTATAACATAACACTATAACACTACAACACTATAACATAACACTACAACACTGTAACACTATAACACTATAACACTATAACATAACACTACAACACTATAACACTACAACACTACAAGACTATAACACTATAACATAACACTATAACACTACAACACTACAACACTATAACACTATAACATTATAACATTATAACATAACACTATAACATAACACTATAACACTATACCACTATAACATAACACTGTAACACTGTAACACTATAACACTACAACACTACAACACTATAACATTATAACATAACACTATAACACTACAACACTAACACTACAACACTATAACATAACACTACAACACTACAACACTATAACATTATAACATAACACTACAACACTAACACTACAACACTATAACATAACACTGCAACACTATAACACTACAACACTACAACACTACAACACTATAACACTATAACATAACACTATAACACTACAACACTACAACACTATAACACTATAACATTATAACATAACACTATAACACTATGACACTACAACACTACAACACTATACCACTACAACACTATAACATAACACTATAACACTATAACACTACAACACTATAACATAACACTATAACACTACAACACTATAACACTACAACACTACAACACTACAACACTATAACATTATAACATAACACTAACACTACAACACTATAACATAACACTATAACACTACAACACTATAACATAACACTACAACACTATAACACTACAACACTATAACACTATAACATAACACTACAACACTATAACACTATAACACTATGACACTACAACACTATAACACTTCAACACTACAATACTATAACATTATAACATAACACTGTAACACTATAACACTATAAAATAACACTGTAACATTATAACACTATAAAATAACACTATAACACTATGACACTACAACACTATAACACTATAACACTATAACACTACAGCACTATAACATAACACTACAACACTACAACACTACAACACTACAACACTATAACACTATAACACTATAACATAACACTACAACACTACAACACTATAACACTATAACACTACAACACTACAACATAACACTACAACACTATAACACTATAACACTATAACACTATGACACTACAACACTATAACACTTCAACACTACAATACTATAACATTATAACATAACACTGTAACACTATAACACTATAAAATAACACTATAACACTATAACACTATAACATAACACTATAACATAACACTACAACACTATAACACTATAACACTACAACACTATAACATAACACTACAACACTATAACACTATAACATTATAACATAACACTATAACATACCACTGTAACACTATAACACTAACATTATACTATAACATAACACTACAACACTATAACACTATAACACTATAACATAACACTACAACACTATAACACTATAACACTATAACACTATATCATACACTATAACAACACTATAACATAACACTATAACACTATAACACTACAACACTATAACACTACAACACTACAACACTATAACACTATAACACTACAACACTATAACACTACAACACTACAACACTATAACATAACACTACTATAACACTATAACATTATAACATAACACTATACCATAACACTGTGACACTATAACACTATAACAAAACTAATAATATAACACTATAACACTATAACCTAACACTATAACACTATAACACTATAACATAACACTATAATATAACACTATAACACTATAACATAACACTATAATATAACACTATAACATAATAACATTATAACATAACACTATAACATAACACTATAACACTATACCACTATAACATAACACTGTAACACTGTAACACTATAACACTACAACACTATAACATAACACTATAACACTACAACCCTACAGCACTATAACTCTATAACATAACACTATAACACTATAACATAACACTATAACACTATAACACTATAACAATATAACACTATAACATAACACTATAACACAACACAATAACACTATAACACTATAACATAACACTATAACACTACAACACTACAACATAACACTACAACACTACAACACTACAACACTACAACACTATAACATTATAACATAACACTATAACACTACAACACTAACACTACAACACTATAACATAACACTATAACACTACAACACTATAACATAACACTATAACACTACAACACTACAACACTACAACACTATAACACTATAACATAACACTATAACACTACAACACTACAACACTATAACACTATAACATAACACTACAACACTATAACATAACACTATAACACTACAACACTATAACACTACAACACTACAACACTACAACACTATAACATTATAACATAACACTATAACACTACAACACTAACACTACAACACTATAACATAACACTATAACACTACAACACTATAACATAACACTATAACACTACAACACTACAACACTATAACACTATAACACTACAACACTATAACATAACACTATAACACTACAACACTATAACATAACACTACAACACTGTAACACTATAACACTATAACACTATAACATAACACTACAACACTATAACACTACAACACTACAACACTATAACACTATAACATAACACTATAACACTACAACACTATAACACTACAACACTACAAGACTATAACACTATAACATAACACTATAACACTACAACACTACAACACTATAACACTATAACATAATAACATTATAACATAACACTATAACATAACACTATAACACTATACCACTATAACATAACACTGTAACACTGTAACACTATAACACTATAACACTACAACACTACAACACTATAACATTATAACATAACACTATAACACTACAACACTAACACTACAACACTATAACATAACACTATAACACTACAACACTATAACATAACACTACAACACTACAACACTACAACACTACAACACTACAACACTACAACAATATAACACTATAACATAACACTATAACACTACAACACTACAACACTATAACACTATAACATAACACTATAACACTACAACACTATAACACTATAACACTATGACACTACAACACTATAACACTTCAACACTACAATACTATAACATTATAACATAACACTGTAACACTATAACACTATAAAATAACACTGTAACACTATAACACTATAAAATAACACTATAACACTATGACACTACAACACTATAACACTATAACACTACAACACTATAACACTATAACATTATAACATAACACTATAACACTACAACACTATAACACTACAACACTATAACATAACACTATAACACTACAACACTATAACATAACACTACAACACTGTAACACTATAACACTATAACACTATAACATAACACTATAACACTACAACACTACAAGACTATAACACTATAACATAACACTATAACACTACAACACTACAACACTATAACACTATAACATTATAACATTATAACATAACACTATAACATAACACTATAACACTATACCACTATAACATAACACTGTAACACTGTAACACTATAACACTACAACACTACAACACTATAACATTATAACATAACACTATAACACTACAACACTAACACTACAACACTATAACATAACACTACAACACTACAACACTATAACATTATAACATAACACTATAACACTACAACACTAACACTACAACACTATAACATAACACTACAACACTATAACACTACAACACTACAACACTACAACACTATAACACTATAACATAACACTATAACACTACAACACTACAACACTATAACACTATAACATAACACTACAACACTATAACACTATAACACTACAACACTATAACACTACAACACTATAACATTATAACATAACACTATAACACTACAACACTATAACACTACAACACTATAACATAACACTATAACATAACACTATAACACTACAACACTACAACACTACAACACTATAACATTATAACATAACACTATAAGACTACATCACTATAACACTACAACACTATAACATAACACTATAACACTACAACACTATAACATAACACTACAACACTGTAACACTATAACACTATAACACTATAACATAACACTACAACACTATAACACTATAACATAACACTATAACACTACAACACTACAACACTATAACACTATAACATAACACTACAACACTATAACACTATAACACTACAACACTACAACACTACAACATAACACTACAACACTATAACACTATAACACTATAGCACTATGACACTACAACACTATAACACTTCAACACTACAATACTATAACATTATAACATAACACTGTAACACTATAACACTATAAAATAACACTGTAACACTATAACACTATAAAATAACACTATAACACTATGACACTACAACACTATAACACTATAACACTATAACACTACAACACTATAACATAACACTACAACACTATAACACTATAACATTATAACATAACACTATAACATACCACTGTAACACTATAACACTAACATTATACTATAACATAACACTACAACACTATAACACTATAACACTATAACATAACACTATAACATAACACTACAACACTATAACACTATAACACTACAACACTATATCATAGCACTATAACATAACACTATAACATAACACTACAACACTATAACACTACAACACTATAACACTACAACACTACAACACTATAACACTACAACACTATAACACTACAACACTACAACACTATAACATAACACTACAACACTACAACACTATAACATTATAACATAACACTATACTACAACACTAACACTACAACACTATAACATAACACTACAACACCATAATATAACACTATAACACTATAACCTAACACTATAACACTATAACACTATAACATAACACTATAATATAACACTATAACACTATAACATAACACTATAATATAACACTATAACATAATAACATTATAACATAACACTATAACATAACACTGTAACACTGTAACACTATAACACTACAACACTATAACATAACACTATAACACTACAACCCTACAGCACTATAACTCTATAACATAACACTATAACACTATAACATAACAATATAACACTATAACACTATAACACTATAACAATATAACACTATAACAATATAACACTACAACACTACAACACTACAACACTATAACACTATAACATAACACTACAACACTACAACAATGTAACACCGTAACACTGTAACACTACAACACTACAACATTGCAGTATTAAATAACACTACAATAAAACACCATAACATAACACTTTAACACTATGGCATGAATATATAACACTATAATACTAGAACACTATAAGACTAAAACACTTCATTCTATAGCGAGACTCCTGATGTAATATCATTTCCCCTCAACAGCCCTCAGAGTAATATCAGCTCCCCTCAGAGTAATATCAGCTCCCCTCAACAGCCCTCAGAGTTAATATCAGCTCCCCTCAACTGCCCTTAGAGTAAATATCATCTCCCCTCAACAGCCCTCAGAGTAATATCATCTCCCCTCAGAGTTAATATCAGCTCCCCTCAACTGCCTTCAGAGTAAATATCATCTCCCCTCAGAGTAAAAATCAGCTCCCTCAACAGCCCTCAGAGTAATATCAGCTCCCTCAACAGCCCTCATAGTAATATCAGCCCCTCAACTGCCCTCAGAGTAATATCAGCTCCCCTCAGAGTAATATCAGCTCCCCTCTACTGCCCTCAGAGTAATATCAGCTCCCCTCAGAGTAAATATCAGCTCCCCTCTACTGCCCTCAGAGTAAATATCAGCTCCGCTCAACTGCCCTCAGAGTTAATATCAGCTCCCCTCAACAGCCCTCAGAGTTAATATCAGCTCCCCTCAACAGCCCTCAGAGTTAATATCAGCTCCCTCTACTGCCCTCAGAGTAATATCAGCTCCCCTCAGAGTAAATATCAGCTCCCCTCTACTGCCCTCAGAGTTAATATCAGCTCCGCTCAACTGCCCTCAGAGTTAATATCAGCTCCCCTCAACAGCCCTCAGAGTTAATATCAGCTCCCCTCAGAGTAAATATTAGGTCCCCTCAACAGCCCTCAGAGTTAATATCAGCTCCCCTCAACTGCCCTCAGAGTAAATATCATCTCCCCTCAGAGTAAATATCAGCTCCCCTCAACAGCCCTCAGAGTTAATATCAGCTCCCCTCAACTGCCCTCAGAGTTAATATCAGCTCCGCTCAACTGCCCTCAGAGTAAATATCAGCCCCTCAACAGCCCTCAGAGTTAATATCAGCTCCCCTCAATTGCTCTCAGAGTAATATCAGCTCCCCTCAACTGCCCTCAGAGTAAATATCAGCTTCCCTCAACTGCCCTCAGAGTAAATATCAGCTCCCCTCAACTGCCCTCAGAGTTAATATCAGCTCCCCTCAACTGCCCTCAGAGTTAATATCAGCTCCCCTCAACTGCCCTCAGAGTTAATATCAGCTCCCCTCAACAGCCCTCAGAGTAAATATCAGCTCCCCTCAACTGCCCGCAGAGTAAATATCAGCTCCCCTCAGAGTAAATATCAGCTCCCCTCAACTGCCCTCAGAGTTAATATCAGCTCCCCTCAACTGCCCTCAGAGTAAATATCAGCTCCCCTCAACTGCCCTCAGAGTTAATATCAGCTCCCCTCAACTGCCCTCAGAGTTAATATCATCGCCCCTCAGAGTTAATATCAGCTCCCTCTACTGCCCTCAGAGTAAATATCATCGCCCCTCAGAGTTAATATCAGCTCCCCTCTACTGCCTTCAGAGTAAATCTCATATCCCCTCAGAGTAAATATCAGCTCCCCTCAACAGCCCTCAGAGTAATATCAGCTCCCTCAACAGCCCTCAGAGTAATATCAGCTCAACAGCCCTCAGAGTAATATCAGCTCCCCTCAACAGCCCTCAGAGTAAATATCAGCTCCCCTCAACTGCCCTCAGAGTTAATATCAGCTCCCCTCAACTGCCCTCAGAGTTAATATCAGCTCCCCTCAACTGCCCTCAGAGTTAATATCAGCTCCGCTCAACTGCCCTCAGAGTAAATATCAGCTCCCCTCAACTGCCCGCAGAGTAAATATCAGCTCCCCTCAGAGTAAATATCAGCTCCCCTCAACTGCCCTCAGAGTTAATATCAGCTCCCCTCAACTGCCCTCAGAGTAAATATCAGCTCCCTCAACTGCCCTCAGAGTTAATATCAGCTCCCCTCAACTGCCCTCAGAGTTAATATCAGCTCCCCTCAACAGCCCTCAGAGTTAATATCAGCTCCCTCAACTGCCCTCAGAGTAAATATCAGCTCCCCTCAACAGCCCTCAGAGTTAATATCAGCTCCCCTCAACTGCCCTCAGAGTAAATATCAGCTCCCCTCAACTGCCCTCAGAGTAAATATCATCGCCCCTCAGAGTTAATATCAGCTCCCCTCTAC
Organism: Oncorhynchus tshawytscha; assembly: GCF_018296145.1. NCBI lineage: Eukaryota > Metazoa > Chordata > Actinopteri > Salmoniformes > Salmonidae > Oncorhynchus > Oncorhynchus tshawytscha. Next base: position 39,260,859 of record NC_056457.1, on the reverse strand, counting down.
TGCCCTCAGAGTTAATATCAGCTCCCCTCAACTGCCTTCAGAGTAAATCTCATATCCCCTCAGAGTAAATATCAGCTCCCCTCAACAGCCCTCAGAGTAATATCAGCTCCCCTCAACAGCCCTCAGAGTAATATCAGCTCCCCTCAGAGTAATATCAGCTCCCTCAACAGCCCTCAGAGTTAATATCAGCTCCCTCAACAGCCCTCAGAGTAAATATCAGCTCCCTCAACTGCCCTCAGAGTTAATATCAGCTCCCCTCAACTGCCCTCAGAGTTAATATCAGCTCCCCTCAACTGCCCTCAGAGTTAATATCAGCTCCGCTCAACTGCCCTCAGAGTAAATATCAGCTCCCTCAACAGCCCTCAGAGTTAATATCAGCTCCCCTCAACTGCCCTCAGAGTAAATATCAGCTCCCTCAACTGCCCGCAGAGTAAATATCAGCTCCCCTCAGAGTAAATATCAGCTCCCCTCTACTGCCCTCAGAGTTAATTTCAGCTCCCCTCTACTGCCCTCAGAGTAATATCAGCTCCCCTCAACTGCCCTCAGAGTAAATATTAGCCTGCGCAGAGAAGCACCACATTAAACTTCACTTAACTTTCTAGAGTTTTCCCCATTAGTTATCACTATCAATGTTTACATTTACTGTGAGAATTGTGGTTGAATCAAAGCAATATTAGCCACTTCCAATGCAACATACCGAAACAAAACTAACTATGCAAGATATTTTGTTGTAGGCAGAATGCATCGGAGTAGGATTCTATTGCACTGATATGCATGACTCGGCCCATACTCTACACAGACCAGTGAGATGTTACCAATCAGAGCTGCAGTAGGTCAGGCCTATACTCTACACAGACCAGTGAGATGTAACCAATCAGAGCTGCAGTAGGTCAGGCCCATACTCTACACAGACCAGTGAGATGTAACCAATCAGAGCTGCAGTAGGTCAGGCCTATACTCTACACAGACCAGTGAGATGTAACCAATCAGAGCTGCAATAGGCCTTTTTGCAAATAGACCATTACCATATATAGATCTGTGTCATTGACTTTGAACTGGACTGTGTTTACAGTATGAGCGGTCGTGAGTAGATGCACTTGTTTGGAGATCAAGCAAGAGCTGCATGTAGCCACATGTGCACAGTTAAAGATCATTTGTAGTCACCAATGGGGGAGTGATTGCTTCCTACGAGAGCACAAAACATGGACTTTTCTAAGCATCTTTGAAAAGCGAGTTGGATGAAGAGCTTTTTCTTTTGTCTTAAAGGGGCAGTGTTTTATTTTTTATTTTTTGGGTTGTTGTATAAACTAAGTAGCCAATAGGCAGAGGGTAGCATAATTTGTCTGATTCTCTGTAATAATGGTATGGGAATAATAATGCATTTTATTTTGTAAAGTGGTTTCTTGTCAAACAACATTTTCAATCACATCCTTATCTGGAGGACATGTGGATAAACAGGTTTATGTAAAGCCCTGCAGGTTTATTTCTAAAGTCTCATGGAATGTAGGCCTACATTGAACACCACACATTGGCTGTTACTGTAGGCTGAATGATAGAACAGCTATTTCCATGTTAAAATGTTATGAGATGCATTTTCTCCATTGTTTTTTATGGTAGACCACTGTTAGACCTACATTGTGATCAAATAGCCACAGTAGCCTAGTTGATGGCTGTCTGAAACTATAGCTTAAAGCATGTACAGCCTCAGTGTTCACAATAAAAGCGCACTGGAAGTCGCACAGAATTTTCACAAACTTCAAGTTTGCGCTCAGCAGACTGGAAATTTGCATAGTGCAGAAAAAAATGAGAGGGAACATTGGTGATGAGTACAATTTGTTGTCTTTATCTGCTGTGGTCTAGTACTGTGTTTTGCTAGCTAGGACCATCTACTTTAAGTGTTGCCTGTTCCCCCAATGTCCTACTTAGTGTGTGAACTGCTGACTGATCATAATTTGCAGTTAGTTGTTGACACATCACCCAGGATTAAGGAGCAGGGCAATTTGTTAATGTTGTTGTGTTGGTAATCAGGATCAAGGGGCAGGGCAATTTGTTAATATTGTTGTGTTGGTAATCAGGATCAAGGGGCAGGGCAATGTGTTACTGTTGTTGTGTTGGTAATCAGAGGCTGTATTGGAGGGGAAGTGGTTTCACCTCTCCTAGGCAATCAGTAATTAGTACAGGGAGGTGTGCTCTCCACCTCTGCTAGACAATTAGGAATTATTTTTAGTACTTCAGTCTCCCCTGGTTTCTCAGCGGTGGTCGTGTCAGCGGTGGTCGTGTCAGCAAAACTAAGACCGTCTTCGAGGAAGGTTCCACACCACTCTCTCACTTGAGTATCTTACCTAGTTATTTTCTGATGATCTCATTTTGCTCTTTTGTAGCTTTGTCTGTCAACTCTGTGTGTTTTCTAAACCTGTTCACTCTTCTCCCTGTAGGCTTTACAGATGCTCCCCACCCCTTGGCTGCAACTCTTCTAATTTAGTTCACCCCTGGTGCACAACCCTTTTGGGAACTGCCCTTCAGACCTTTGACTTTTTGGCCCTGATGGAGACATGGATCACCCCAGAGAGCACTGCTACTTCAGATGCTCTCTCTTCCTCTCACTATGTTTCTCTCATAGTCTGAGAGCATCTGGTCGTCACGGTGATGGCACAGGGCTACTCATTTCTCCTAAATTGAGATTACCTCTTTTCTGGCTGTGACATGCTGTCACTGTCACTTGTCCACTCAAACTTACCATTATTGTCATTATCTCCCACCAGGTGCCCTTGGAGAGTTCCTCAATGACCTTGACACCTTGGAGAGGTGACGATGGCTCACCGCTCTTAGTACTCGGTGACTTCAACTTCCTGATGTCTGCCTTTGCCCCCCAGGCTCCTGAGTGGTGCAGCGGTCTAAGCACTGCATCTCAGTGCAAGAGGTGTCACAACACTCCCTGGTTCGAATCCAGGCTGTATCACATCCAGCTGTGATTGGGATTCCAATAGGGCGGCACACATTTGGCCACAGTAGGCAGTCATAGTAAATAAGAATTTGTTCTTAACTGACTTGCCTAGTTAAATAACTACTTTGTTTCCTTTTCTCCAACCCTTAGCCCCTAACCAGATGGTCAAGCACCGTCGCAATCTTTGCTCGCTCTCCCACTACTCTATCCTCTTCTATCCTATGATCTCTGCCTTCTGATAAATTCTTCTCCTCCTTATTTTTGCCTCTGACTCAACTCCTTTCCTCCTGGCCAGCTCGGCCCTCCCCTCCTGCTCCGTGGCTGAGTGAGGTTGATGACATCCGCTCCTCATTCACTTAGCCTATTGGGACCAGTGGACTCTACACCACCTCTTTCTCCCCTCTCTCCAGATGAAGTCCTGCAACTAGTGAGGTCTGGCCATACAACAACCTGCCAGCTCGACCCCATCCCCTCTGTTCTCCAGACCATCTCTGGAGGCCTTCTCCCTTTTTTCTCCCATCAACTCTTCCCTGGCTGCGTGAACTCATCTGATGTCAAACTATAGACCTGTGTCTCTCCTTTTCTTTCTCTGTTCTCATCCTCCTAGATCTATCCGCTGCCTTCGACACCGTGAACCATCAGATCCTCCTCTCCACCCTCTCAGGGCTGGGTGGCTCAGGCTCTATCAGATCCTCCTCTCCACCCTCTCAGGGCTGGGTGGCTCAGGCTCTATCAGATCCTCCTCTCCACCCTCTCAGGGCCGGGCATCTCAGGCTCTATCAGATCCTCCTCTCCACCCTCTCAGGGCCGGGCATCTCAGGCTCTATCAGATCCTCCTCTCCACCCTCTCAGGGCTGGGCATCTCAGGCTCTATCAGATCCTCCTCTCCACCCTCTCAGGGCTGGGCATCTCAGGCTCTATCAGATCCTCCTCTCCACCCTCTCAGGGCTGGGCATCTCAGGCTCTATCAGATCCTCCTCTCCGCCCTCTCAGGGCTGGGTGGCTCAGGCTCTATCAGATCCTCCTCTCCGCCCTCTCAGGGCTGGGTGGCTCAGGCTCCATCAGATCCTCCTCTCTGCCCTCTCAGGGATGGGCACAGTGTTGCCCTCTCAGAGTACAAAGAACCTTGGTGTGACCCTGGACAACACCCTGTTCTCTGCAAACATCAAAGCAGTGACCCACTCCTGCAGGTTCAGGCTCTACAACATCCGTAGAGTACGACCCTACCTCACACAGGAAGCGGTGCAGGTCCTAATCCAGGCACTTGTCATCTCCCCTCTGGACTACTGCAACTCGCTGTTGTCAGGGCTCCCCGCTTGTGCCATCAAACCCCTGCAACTAATCCAGAACGCTGCAGCCGCCTGGTTTTCAACCTTCCCAAGTTCTCTCATGTCACCCCACTCCTCCTCACACCAAGAGGAACTGTCCCTCCCTACCTTCAGGCTATGCTCAAACCCAACACCCCAACCTGAACACTCAGTTCTGCCACCTCTGGTCTCTTGGCCCCCTACGGGAGGGCAGGTCCTGCTCGGCCCAGTCCAAACTCTTCTCGGTTCTCGCACCCCTGCAGTTAGGACATCAGACTCCCTGCCCATCTTCTGAATGCATCATAATTAATCCCTCACCTCGACCTCACCTTAACCCTCCCCCCGGTATGTTCTGGACTGGGAGACCGTGAAGAGAGCTCTGGTGGCTTGTCTTGTGGGGTATGCATGGGTGTCTGAGCTGTGTGCTAGTAGTTTAAACAGACAGCTTCATACATTCAACATGTCAATACTTCTCACAAATACAAGTAGTGATGAAGTCAATCTCTGATAATGTGAGAAGTTGCAGTCTAACAAGATGCTCCCACAATCTTTCTATTATACATTTCTCAGCCAATCATCAGTCAATTGTTGTAAGTGTCACATGTTGAATGTCCTTCCCTATAACTGTGCTGAAAATCTATTAATTTGATTTTAAAAAACAAACAAATGATTTACTAATTGTTGGTAACCGTGATTAGTCTGCTGTTTGAGTCAGCATCAAGGGTGCTTTGCTATTCTTGGGAATGACTTTTGATTTCCTCCAAATAGGAGCCGGGGGAATATAGTCTGCTGTCAGACCCCGGTGGCATGTCATTTCTGATAGACCTCTTCCACACTCACTTTACAATGGTTGTCTTTCATAATCCGGTCAGTTATGCATGGATGTGTTGGTTCAGAATTAGTTGTTGGCATTTCGTGCCTAAATTTGCTTGTCTTTCCAATGAAAAAGTCATTTTGTGACGAATCTGATTCAATGAATGATGGAGCCGCTTTGTTTGACCAAGGTTTCATTGACTGTGCTCTTTACTGTCTCTTTGTAATTTATCTTTGTTTCATAGTGTTTCTTCGTTTTGCTTAGTCACGTTATTTTATCAATTTGCAGTATGTCTGACGATCAGCTGTGTAGCCTTATTTGCCTTTTGCCTCATTCCTCTCAAACATGTTTCAATTCCTCTTTAATCCAAGGGGATTTTTAAAAAAAAATCACGGTCATTTTCTTAATGGGTTTATGCTTATTAGTAACTTCAAGAAGCAATTTCATAAATGTGTCAAGTATGGTGTCTGGTTGCTCCTCATTACAGACCAGCAAATATTCTTTACATCTTCAACTTAGGAATCACTACAACACCTTTTATACGCTTGCTGTTTGGGGTCTTAGGCTGGGTTTCTGTATAAGCACTTTGTGACATCTGCTTATGTAAAAAGGGCTTTATAAAAAAATGTATTTGATACATTAGGCCCAGGCTTTAGATCTTTGGTTTTCTAGATATGATAGGTATGATATTATAATCACTACATCCTATGGATCTGGATACTGCTTGTCTTGCCCGACTCATGCCTCTCCCTTGAGATGAATGAGCTAGCCAAGGTTACCCCTGCTTCAGGCCTATTACCTACGGCTGTTGCTGTTCCAGCCCGGTCCCAATTCTAGTGACCCGCTGGTACCAACCGCACCACTGGTTTTACACTCTGCAGCCAACAGCTGGGGTGGGAGAAACCTTTATTAAAAAACCACTCAGCGAGATGTCTAGCTCGGGGGTGACCCATAGTTCATCAGCCTCTAGACTGTTTCCCCTCAGCAATGGTTATCATTAAATAAATATTAGTTTGACACCTACGGGTTCGCATCACCCACCCGTCATCTGTGGACCTGGAGTTACTCAACGTAATGGGACCTAGTGTCCTACAAAAACAAGAAGGTATCGTTACCGCGTCAGCCTTAGCGTAACATCCTAAAACATTTCTACATTTCCCATTGGTAGAAAGACAGAGGAACCCTCTAGTTCGGTCAGCCTGACTGGTTAGGGTCAACATGATTGTTCTGGGAAAAATCCACTTTCTTTTTGTTATTCAAGCAAAGCCCTTTACACTTTACCTTCTCTTCTAGAGGAAATGTGTTCCTCCTAAAGAAGAATACGAAAGATATGTCCCTCTGTGGGTAAAGAGCCTCTGATGTCTTAGAAGAATTCAGAAGATGTAACAGATTTCAACACCAATGTTCCAAAAGTTGAATGAAAAAACAACAGAAACTGCAAAAACAATAACAAAAAGCTCCTCTAAGCAAAATTACCATTCTAACCGTTAAACAATTACTTATATACTGTCAATGAATCAATCAATCAAATGTATTTATAAAGGCCTTTTTCCATCAGCCGATGTCACAAAGTGCTGTACAGAAACCCAGCCTAAAACCCCAAACTGCAAGCAATGCAGGTGTAGAAGCACGGTGGCTAGGAAAAACTCCCTAGAAAGGCCAAAACCTAGGAAGAAACCTAGAGAGGAACCAGGCTCTGAGGGGTGGCCAGTCCTCTTCTGGCTGTGCCGGGTGGATATTATAACAGAACATGGCCAAGATGTTCAAACGTTCATAGATGACCAGCAGGGTCAAATAATAATAATCACAGTGGTTGTAGAGGGTGCAACAGGTCAGCACCTCAGGAGTAAATGTCAGTTGGCTTTTCATAGTCGATCATTCAGAGTTAGAGACAGCAGGTGCGGTAGAGAGAGAGTTGAAAACAGCAGGTCTGGGACAGGTAGCACGCCCGGTGAACAGGTCAGGGTTCCATAGCCGCAGGCACAACAGTTGAAACTGGAGCAGCAGCACGACCAGATGGACTGGGGACAACAAGGAGTCATCATGCCAGGTAGTCCTAAGACTTGGTCCCAGGGCTCAGGTCCTCCGGGAGGGAGAGAATTAGAGTGAGCATACTTCATTTCACACAAGACACCGGATAAGACAGGAGAAATACTCCAGACATAACAAACTGACCCTAGACCCCTGTCATATTCCCCTACACAACTCCTCCCTCAAAACCGGTTACATCTGGTCCATACTGGACACCCCCTCCCCAAACCCCCAGTCCTTGTTGCTCACGTTATCTTCCAGAAGGAAGTCAAAGAAGGAGGTTGGTAGAAGTTCATGTTTAATCACACTTTTCTCGGCCTCTGTTCTGGTAATTCCCCCGGCTCCACCTTTGACTCTGCTGATGCTGGTGTCGAAGGCGACGGTCCTGTTTTACTTTCACAACGACTTCCTGCCTTTATGGCTTCCTGCTCCCTCTGATCCAGAATCAGCTGTATAGACCTCCGAATACAACAGGTGTAGACCTTACAGTGACATGCTTACTTTCAAGCCCTTAAACAACAATGCAGTTAAATGAAAATACCTATATAAAAAAAAGTGAGCGATAAGAATAACAACTTATTGAAGAGCAGCATTAAATAACAATAGCGGGGAGAAATACAGGGGAGGGTGGGGGGCAATGCAAATAGTCTGGGTAGCCGTTTGATTAGCTGTTCAGGAGTCTTATGGCTTGGGGGTAGAAGCTGTTCTGGAGCCTCTTGGACCTAGACTTGCTTGCCGTGCGGTAGCAGAGAGAACAGTCTATGACTAGGGTGGCTGGTGTAATTGACAATTTTTAGGGCCTTCCTCTGACACCGCCTGGTATAGAGGTCCTGGATGGCAGGAAGCTTGGCCCCGGTGATGTACTGGGCTGTACGCACTACCCTCTATAGTGCCTTGCGGTCGGAATCCGAGCAATTGCCATACCAGGCGGTGATGCAACCTGTCAGGGTACTGTCAATGTTGCAGCTGTAGAACCTTTTGAGGAGCTGAGGACCAATGCCAAATCTTTTCAGTCTCCTGAGGGGGAATAGGTTTTGTCGTGCCCTCTTCACGACTGTCTTGGTGTGCTCAGCAGGAGTGAGGGTTACATCCAAACCTCGGGTCACCACATTCTTTAGGGCAGATTTCTTTAGCATTAGTAAAGATGTGATCAATACGTGGATGATGTCGTTATTGTGTTGTTTGTAACTACCCTGGTAGGTTGACTGATAACCTGAACCAGGTTGCAGGAACTGGCTACAGTTGGAAGATTTTTCGCTGAGTGGGCAGCTTGATGAAAGCCAGTTAATATTTAAATCACCCAGAAAATATACATCTCTGTTGATATCACAAACATTATCAAGCATTTCACACATATTATCCAGATACTGACTGTTCGCACTAGCTAGCTGTCTTTTGTGATATGTGGTTGTGTTGACTTGTATTTCCGTCAGCTTCAACTTAGTGTCTAATTCTAGTGATTTTTTTTCTTTGTTGTGCTAGTCCATAATGTGTGTCTCCCTCCTTCCTAGGAGAGAAGCCGTATATCTGTGAGATCTGTGGGAAGAGTTTCACCAGTCGTCCCAACATGAAGCGTCACCGCCGGACCCATACGGGGGAGAAGCCGTACCCTTGCGAGGTGTGTGGTCAGAGGTTCCGTTTCTCCAACATGCTCAAAGCGCACAAGGAGAAGTGCATCCGGGTCAGCAACCCCATGGTAACTGACAACAACGACTCGCTGGGCATCGACCCCCCCTCCCCAACTGTTTCTGCGGACCCTGCTGCGATTGGTCAGGTGGTTTTAGGGGCGGTGCTCCCGGGGGCAATGCACCACCATGCCACGCCTCTCTCCCTCCCCCTGATCCACTCCCTGGGGGCTGCCCCACACCCCCGCCCCCCACCTCCCCCTTTTCCACCCTTCTTCTCTGGCAGGATGGGCTCCAACATCTAGCTAACGCACTCCGCTCTGCTAACAGACCAGACCGCTAGCATCCATCTACTCTACAACGCTCTGCTAACAGACCGCTAGCATCCATCTACTCCACAACGCTCTGCTAACAGACTGCTAGCATCCATCTACTCTACAACACTCTGCTACCAGACTGCTAGTATCCATCTACTCCACAACACTCTGCTAACAGACTGCTAGCATCCATCTACTCTACAACGCTCTGCTAACAGACCGCTAGCATCCATCTACTCCACAACGCTCTGCTAACAGACCGCTAGCATCCATCTACTCCACAACGCTCTGCTAACAGACTGCTAGCATCCATCTACTCTACAACGCTCTGCTAACAGACTACTAGCATCCATCTACTCCACAACACTCTGCTAACAGACCAGACTGCTAGCATCCATCTACTCCACAAAGCTCTGCTAACAGACTGCTAGTATCCATCTACTCTACAACACTCTGCTAACAGACTGCTAGCATCCATCTACTCTACAACACTCTGCTAACAGACTGCTAGTATCCATCTACTCCACAACACTCTGCTAACAGACTGCTAGCATCCATCTACTCCACAACACTTTGCTTACAGACCGCTAGCATCCATCTACTCTACAACACTCTGCTAACAGACTGCTAGCATCCAGTCAGCCAACCCCCCCTCCCCGGACCCCCTGAAGTACTCAGACTATCTATGAGAGGAGGGGGATTTACAGGAGCAGAGCGAGACATGGATGGAAGGAGGATTCCTTCATATAACCACATCTCAGCCTGAAGACCAAGGCATCTTAACTCGGCTCTGGTCTCTGTGTGGATTCTGCAGTCTGAAGACCAAGGCATCTTAACTCGGCTCTGGTCTCTGTGTGGATTCTGCAGTCTGAAGACCAAGGCATCTTTACTCGGCTCTGGTCTCTGTGTGGATTCTGCAGTCTGAAGACCAAGGCATCTTAACTCGGCTCTGGTCTCTGTGTGGATTCTGCAGTCTGAAGACCAAGGCATCTTAACTCGGCTCTGGTCTCTGTGTGGATTCTGCAGTCTGAAGACCAAGGCATCTTTACTCGGCTCTGGTCTCTGTGTGGATTCTGCAGTCTGAAGACCAAGGCATCTTTACTCGGCTCTGGTCTCTGTGTGGATTCTGCAGTCTGAAGACCAAGGCATCTTAACTCGGCTCTGGTCTCTGTGTGGATTCTGCAGTCTGAAGACCAAGGCATCTTAACTCGGCTCTGGTCTCTTTGTGGATTCTGCAGTCTGAAGAGGTGAAGGATCATACAGAGGCTTCTTGTAACATAAACAGTATAAATGCATACACCTACCATGTGGAAATGTTTTTACTGTGTGGAATAGTTCACCTCTGCCCTGGTCGTTGAGAGTTCAGAGGGACTTGTAATGTATGTTGTCATTTTACATCTGTCGTTTCATTGTTTTCATTCTGCTTACCACAAAGCCACACCCTTTAATAAGACCATGCATGTAGCACAATGTAACATTGGTCAGATTAACACCTCCTCCGACAAACTAGTTACTGGTGAGATGAATGACCCCTTCTCATATTAACTAGCTATTTACTGGGTTGATTCTGGGGCCTAAACTCCTCCCCTAGTTGGTCTATGTGGAAGGAGTTCTCTACATAAGGTTATATGTGGAATGATTTCTGTCTGACAGAAGGTTCTAGGTGTTCTGTGTGGAATTAGTTCTCTACAAAAGGTTCTAGGTGTTCTGTGTACAGTGAGTTCTCTCTGAAAGTTTACCTCTCTGTCCTAACAGAGGTATATGGTGCCAGACGTCTCCTGCAGAGCCCTGTCTCTCTCTTCTCCTGATCCTCATCCTCCTCTCCCCTACCCTTCTCTCTCCTCCCCTCCTCTATCGTCATCCTCCTCTCTCCCCCCATCTTCAGACGTCTCCTGCAGAGCCCTGTCTCTCTCTTCTCCTGATCCTCATCCTCCTCTCCCCTCTCTCTTTCCCTCCTCTTCAGACAACTCCCGTAGAGCCCTGTATCTCTCCTGTCCTCACCAGACGTTGCCTACAGAGCCCTCTCTCCTCCCTTCTCATCCTCCTCTCCCCTCTCTCTTTCCCTCCTCTTCAGACGTCTCCAGCAGTGCCCTGTCTCTCTCCTGTCCTCACCAGACGTTGCCTACAGAGCCCTCTCTCCTCCCTTCTCATCCTCATCTCCCCTCTCTCTTTCCCTCCTCTTCAGACATATCCAGCAGTGCCCTGTCTCTCCTCTCCTCACCCTCTAGCCTCCTCTCCCTGTTCTCACAGTGAGGTGTCCATTCCTCACAGTGAGTGGACTCTATTAGCCAAGCCATCAGAACAGAACAGACCAACAGGATAGAACCATCATTCTCTTAGCCACCTGAAGATGAAGCAAACTGTTCTTCTGATCTGTCTGTTAAAACACGTATCTGGCATCGCAATAACCAACTCCCATGAGCTCACATGCTAGTGAGATTATTATAAAGCCTCTAAAATCAATCCTGCATCTTATTTTGAACCTTAGTGTTATTTAAGATGTACTCTTTTTGTGTGTTAAATGTTAAAATTGTGACAGTTTGTGTAATTTGTGTGTGGCAACATTATGCCATTATATAAGGTGTTTTAGAAGGTTATGACTACATAGTCACGTTGGAAAGGTTATGACTAGACAGTCACGTTGGAAAGGTTATGACTAGACAGTCACGTTGGAAAGGTTATGACTAGACAGTCAATTTTGCAGTGCACAGGAGAATGCAGTAAAGTGAGTGTGTGTGTGTGTGTGTGTGTGTGTGTGTAACTACCCGAGACGGATGAGTAGAGGTTGTGTAAAACAGTCAATCTGACCCTGAATAGATGAACAATCAGCCAATCAGTTTGAGATTCCCAAAGTAGGAAGTAAAGTGGAGAGACATTTATCTGACTTGCTGATGTTTAGAAACCACTGTACAGAGCTTGGATTGTAGCCTATTCCTGCTCTTTTCAAGTAGTGTAAAGTACTGAAGTAAAAATACTTTGAAGTACTAGTACTACTTAAGTAGTTTTTGGGGGGTATCTGTACTTTACTATTTATATTTTTTACAACTTTTACTTTTACTTCACTATGTTCCTAAAGAAAATAATGTACTTTCTACTCCATATATTTTGCCTGACACCCAAAAGTAGTCATTACATTTTGAATGCTTAGCAGGACAGAAAATGGTCCAATTCACACACAAGAGAACGTCCCTGGTCGTCCCTACTGCCTCTGGTCTGGAGGACTCACTAAACAGAGAACGTCCCTGGTCGTCCCTACTGCCTCTGGTCTGGAGGACTCACTAAACAGAGAACGTCCCTGGTCGTCCCTACTGCCTCTGATCTGGAGGACTCACTAAACACACGTTGGTGTTGCCCCTGGCAACCATCAAATTTTTTTTTTTTACATGAAATTTGTGCCGTCTGGCTTGCTTAATATAAGGAATTTTTTATTATTCGTAAATTTACGTTTGATATGAAATGCTTTTAGACTTTTACTCAAGTAGTATTTTACTGGGTGACTTTCACTTTTACTTGAGTAATTTTCTATTAAGGTATATTTACTTTTACTCAAGTATGACAATTGGATACTTTTTACTCCACTGATGACATCACAGACGCTAGCCCGAAATCTATCAAATCTCACATTTTTTAAAATGCTGTTAAGAAAAACCAATCTTATCTGCTCAATGGTCTACTATCTGAGGAACAGTTGAGATATATTGGAGAAAGGTGAATTATTCCTTATGAAGAAGACACAGTGTAATTGGTTCCATTAGTTTACTCAACTTTTTGGTCAAAGTTTTACATGAACGTAAACATTTTAGTTGGCCCAAACTTAGCTCCAACATCAGAAAATGTAAGCAAAAATGTTGCTGACTTAAAAACGTGTTTGCTCAAATTGTCTCATATGTTCAGTCAACTATAAATCTGACCTAATAAACGGCTGTGGAACCAGTTACTTAATGATATTTAGTTGGAACAACTCCTTTTTTATTTATTGCAATTTTTATAGTATATTAGATAGAACTATGGAGAATTTGTATACCTGTAATCTATTGCGCTAATCCCAAGCTAGCTCTGTAAACTTAGTTTAAAAGCAATCATAGCAAACATATTGTCTCCCCAAAATGTGCAATCTTTGGCTTCACAATGGCAAAATGTGTAGAATAGCAGGAAATTAGCTTTAAAACTGCACATTTTTCTCTTTGCACCTTGGAAAAATGTGTAGTTGCAGGAAAAATGCTTTAAAACGGAAAATGTTTATCTCAGTCTCATGACACAATGTACAGAATAGCATTATTAAACTGCACATTTTTCTCTCTGTGCCCCATGGCAAAATGTGCTGAAATGTAGAAAGTTAGCAGTAGTCTGGCTCTGGAAGAGCAGGAGAAGAGGAGGAGATGTACAATTATATAATCATCTCCAGAGTACTGTGGGACTGTCATGAGATTTTCCCCATCAATAGACAATAGTAGCTATTATATTATCCATGGGTCCATCTCTATAGTAGATTCTGTTATATTATCTATGGGTCTATCTCTATAGTAGATTCTGTTATACTATCTATGGGTCTATCTCTATAGTAGATTCTGTTATATTATCTATGAGTCTATCTCTATAGTAGATTCTGTTATACTATCTATTGGTCTATCTCTATAGTAGATTATGTTATACTATCTCTGGGTCTATCTCTATAGTAGATTGTGTTATATTATCTATGGGTCTATCTGTATAGATAGTTGATGGAAATGAGATGCCATGGAACTGAATGTGATGTAGGTGGGTATTGGGTTAATTAGGGCTGGTTGGTGGGTATTGGGTTAATTAGGGCTGGTTGGTGGGTATTGGGTTAGTTAGGGCTGGTTGGTGGGTATTGGGTTAGTTAGGGTTGGTTGGTGGGTATTGGGTTAATTAGGGCTGGTTGGTGGATATTGGGCTAGTTAGGGCTGGTTGGTGGGTATTGGCTTAATTAGGGCTGTTTGGTGGGTATCGGGTTAATTAGGGCTGGTTGGTGGGTATCGGGTTAATTAGGGCTGGTTGGTGGGTATTGGGTTAATTAGGGCTGGTTGGTGGGTATTGGGTTAGGGCTGGTTGGTGGGGCTGGTTGGTGGGTATTGGGTTAGTTAGGGTTGGTTGGTGGGTATTAGGGGGTTAATTAGGGCTGGTTGGTGGGTATTGGGTTAGTTAGGGCTGGTTGGTGGGTATTGGGTTAATTAGGGTTGGTTGGTGGATATTGGGTTAATTAGGGTTGGTTGGTGGATATTGTGTTAGTTAGGGTTGGTTGGTGGGTATTGGGTTAATTAGGGCTGGTTGGTGGATATTGGGTTAGTTAGGGCTGGTTGGTGGGTATTGGGTTAGTTAGGGCTGGTTGGTGGATATTGGGCTAGTTAGGGCTGGTTGGTGGGTATTGACTTAATTAGGGCTGTTTGGTGGGTATCGGGTTAATTAGGGCTGGTTGGTGGGTATCGGGTTAATTAGGGCTGGTTGGTGGGTATTGCGTTAGTTAGGGCTGGTTGGTGGGTATTGCGTTAGTTTGGGCTGGTTGGTGGGTATTGCGTTAGTTAGGGCTGGTTGGTGGGTATTGGGTTAATTAGGGCTGGTTGGTGGGTATCGGGTTAATTGGTTAAGGAGGAATGGTAGTGGGTATTGGGTTAGTTAGGGCTGGTTGGTGGGTATTGCGTTAGTTAGGGCTGGTTGGTGGGTATTGGGTTAATTAGGGCTGGTTGGTGGGTATTGGTTAAGGAGGAATGGTAGTGGGTATTGGGTTAGTTAGGGCTGGTTGGTGGGTATTGGGTTAATTAGGGCTGGTTGGTGGGTATTGGTTAAGGAGGAATGGTAGTGGGTATTGCGTTAGTTAGGGCTGGTTGGTGGGTATTGGTTAAGGAGGAATGGTAGTGGGTATTGCGTTAGTTAGGGCTGGTTGGTGGGTATTGGTTAAGGAGGAATGGTAGTGGTGGTACTACTGGTATAGCACTTTGGGTCAGAATGTGGTTGCAACCTTCCAGGATCCTCCAACCAGGAGTTCTAGAATGTATACAACCTTCCAGGATCCTCCAACCAGGAGTTCTAGAATGTATACAACCTTCCAGGATCCTCCAACCAGGAGTTCTAGAATGTATACAACCTTCCTGGAATGTTGCAACCCCACATCAGAATGATGTGGAAATGTACATCAATAGCCAAATGAGTAACAAGAGAAAGTAGTATTGAATAGGTACTATTAGACAGAGAGCATTACTTTACAGCCATCTCTTTATAGTCTTTGCACTCTAAGATGCTTGGTGATGGATCGGTGCTTGATTGGCTCACAATCAATATATTTACTGTATCTTAAAGAGTTTTCAGTGCTGTGTTGCTATTAGAGAGAGATAAGCATCCATAGTATCAGATCTGAAGGATTGTGGGTTATGGAACTTGGTATTTAATTGTGTGAGTATGTTTATGTTTTTCATGAAAAAGCACTTACTGGCCAACCCTGTTAATTGATCAAATGCTTTGAATCTGTGTGATCATGTCTAACATGATAATGGATATGTTACACTCGAAGGAAAGAGAAGGGACATTTAAAAGGTCCCTGTTTAGTTAACATGTCCTTAAACCAGGGTATGTTGGAGCTGATGAGTTGGTTCTCAGAAGTGTGATTGTTTGCGTTTTGCGTTCATTATAAAAAATAAAAAATGTTTGTCAAAAAGTGAAACCAGGCAGGTCCCGCCGGCCAGCTAGGTTAGGGCCGGGACGTTGAGTGTTTTTTGTAAAGCCTGTTGGGATTTGTAGTTCTTGGGATAAGCTAAAAGATAGAGCCTGTAGTCCAGTAGGGTTGATTCTGTGGCCTTCAGCTGGAAGAAAAGTGGTTTGAATTTCGACCTCTGAGGAATTGACTTTTCTATGTTCCTTCTGGCTGGTGAGAAGACCGTGTGTATATTAAGGCTTATGGAGACAGAGTTAATGTTTTCACAATGGAGGGTCATTGTTTCCTTATGGTCTGTTCTAGTGTTAAATCTAATGTTTCAAATTAAGAGAGGTTGGTAGTTCTGCACATGTGAGGTTGGGTTAGTGGGTCTAGTAAACGTCCAGTTCCAAGGAAAAGAAAGGCCTACATTTACCATAATAGAAATCAACAATGTAATACCCGAATCAAAGTTGGAAAAGCATCTCTCTCCTCGAACACTTTAAAGGTTTTCATGTACCTAACTACCGCTTCCTACTGCTGCATTAAAACCAGTCATATTGTGTCTACCATTCGTTGATTCTATACATTACAGTGTAAACCCAATGTCTTAGTAGACTGGTCTACATAGACCATGACTATACAGTAGTTGTATGGGCTAGCTATATAAACACCGTACTTAAACAATGAGCACTATAGTGTCTAGAGGTGCTATTAACATTACATGTATCCTATCGGTTCGTGTTTATCATGTGTAACACAGGAGACTAATTCAATATTAAACCATATAGATATATTATTACAAAACTGTTTCATGTTGTTATTTATGTGTGTAAAGCGGAGTGATGTTTGAATGAAATGTTTTGGTTTTGTATGTTTGAATGAAATGTTTTGGTTTTGTATGTTTGAAATGAATGTTATGTTTTATTGATGGCATTCACTAGCTGAAATTCTTATATGGGGCGTGAGGGTAGCCTAGTGGTTAGAGCATTGGACTAGTAACCGAAAGGTTGCATGTTCAAATCCCCGAGCTGACAAGGTACAAAATCTGTCGTTCTGCCCTTGAACAGGCAGTTAACCCACTGTTCCTAGGCCGTCATTGAAAATAAGAATTTGTTCTTAACTGACTTGCCTAGTAAAATAAAGGTTAAAAAAAATATATATATACTGTGTTGATACCACTGGTGCAGCAGCTGTAAAGACTGCCCACTGTAGGACCCAGCACTACTCTCTCTGAACCCAGGGACGTGTTCAGCAGGACATCTTGGAAACTTCAGACAGATGTTATGTGGAACAAACACGCCTCTCTGACATGTAGACCAAGGAATAATATTGGCTCTCTTTGTGGCATTTCTATCTGCAATGATCACAACATTGGAAACTGAAGGTGGCCCAGTTCTCATCTGGCTCCTGTGTCATACTGAGGGATTTACTAGTGCCACAGCTGATGGACATTTAATGAATGAATTCAACAATAACACAGATGATTGATCTTCAATTAGACAGTTTTAATTGACACAATGTATCTACACAGTGAAAAGCATTCATTATTTCCCCACTCCAGAAGTCTGCTCTACGTCTGCTCCCGTGAACTGCTAGCATTATATGTGAGTTAAACTCTGTTAAACTCAGAGGAGTTGATTTGGACACAGCGAGTTTGGGGGGTACCAAAGGGCATCACAGTAGAGTCCTCTAGAAGTGTTGATAATAGAGTCCTCTAGATGTGTTGTAATAATAGAGTCCTCTAGAAGTGTTAATAGTAGAGTCCTCTAGATGTGTTGATAATAGAGTCCTCTAGAAGTGTTAATAGTAGAGTCCTCTAGAAGTGTTGATAATAGAGTCCTCTAGAAGTGTTAATAATAGAGTCCTCTAGACATCTTGTAATAATAGAATCCTCTAGATGTGTTAATAATAGAGTCCTCTAGAAGTGTTA
Source organism: Oncorhynchus tshawytscha (assembly GCF_018296145.1). NCBI lineage: Eukaryota > Metazoa > Chordata > Actinopteri > Salmoniformes > Salmonidae > Oncorhynchus > Oncorhynchus tshawytscha. The sequence continues at coordinate 39,243,242 of NC_056457.1, read as the reverse complement.
ATATTAGAGTCTTCTAGATGTGTTGATAATAGAGTCCTCTAGAAGTGTTAATATTAGAGACCTCTAGATGTGTTGATAATAGAGTCCTCTAGAAGTGTTGATAATAGAGTCCTCTAGAAGTGTTGATAATAGAGTCCTCTAGAAGTATTAATATTAGAGTCCTCTAGAAGTGTTGATAATAGAGTCCTCTAGAAGTGTTAATAATAGAATCCTCTAGACATGTTGTAATATTAGAGTCCTCTAGACCTGTTGATAATAGAGTCCTCTAGAAGTGTTGATAATATAGTCCTCTAGAAGTGTTAATAATAGAGTCCTCTAGAAGTGTTAATAATATAATCCTCTAGACATGTTGTAATAATAGAGTCCTCTAGAAGTGTCAATATTAGAGTCCTCTATATGTGTTGTAATAATAGAGTCCTCTAGATGTGTTAATATTAGAGACCTCTAGATGTGTTGATAATAGAGTCCTCTAGAAGTGTTGATAATAGAGTCCTCTAGAAGTATTAATATTAGAGTCCTCTAGAAGTGTTCATAATAGAGTCCTCTAGAAGTGTTAATAATAGAATCCTCTAGACATGTTGTAATATTAGAGTCCTCTAGACCTGTTGATAATAGAGTCCTCTAGAAGTGTTGATAATATAGTCCTCTAGAAGTGTTAATAATAGAGTCCTCTAGAAGTGTTGATAATAGAGTCCTCTATACGTGTTGATAATAGAGTCCTCTAGATGTGTCAATAATAGAGTCCTCTAGAAGTGTTGATAATATAGTCCTCTAGAAGTGTTGATAATAGAGTCCTCTAGAAGTGTTGATAATAGAGTCCTCTAGAAGTATTAATATTAGAGTTCTCTAGAAGTGTTGATAATAGAGTCCTCTAGAAGTGTTAATAATAGAATCCTCTAGACATGTTGTAATATTAGAGTCCTCTAGACCTGTTGATAATAGAGTCCTCTAGAAGTGTTGATAATATAGTCCTCTAGAAGTGTTAATAATAGAGTCCTCTAGAAGTGTTGATAATAGAGTCCTCTATACGTGTTGATAATAGAGTCCTCTAGATGTGTCAATAATAGAGTCCTCTAGAAGTGTTGATAATATAGTCCTCTAGAAGTGTTGATAATAGAGTCCTCTAGAAGTGTTAATAATAGAGTCCTCTAGAAGTGTTGATAATAGAGTCCTCTAGAAGTGTTGATAATATAGTCCTCTAGAAGTGTTGATAATATAGTCCTCTAGAAGTGTTGATAATAGAGTCCTCTAGAAGTGTTGATAATAGAGTCCTCTAGAAGTATTAATAATAGAGTCCTCTAGAAGTGTTGATAACAGAGTCCTTTAGAAGTGTTGATAATAGAGTCCTCTAGATGTGTCAATAAAATAGTCCTCTAGACATGTTAATAATAGTCCTCTAGATGTGTCAATAATAGAGTCCTCTAGACGTGTCAATAATAGAGTCTTATAGAAGTGTTAATAATAGAGTCTTCTAGACGTGTTGATAATAGAGTCCTCTAGATGTGTCAATAATAGAGTCCTCTAGATGTGTCAATAATAGAGTCCTCTAGAAGTTAATAATAGAGTCCTCTAGAAGTGTTAATAATAGAGTCCTCTAGAAGTGTTAATAATAGAGTCCTCTAGAAGTGTTAATAATAGAGTCCTCTAGATGTGTTGATAATAGAGTCCTCTAGATGTGTCAATAATAGAGTCCTCTAGATGTGTCAATAATAGAGTCCTCTAGAAGTGTTAATAATAGAGTCCTCTAGAAGTGTTGATAATAGAGTCCTTTGGAAGTGTTGATAATAGAGTCCTCTAGATGTGTCAATAAAAGAGTCCTCTAGACATGTTAATAATAGTCCTCTAGATGTGTCAATAATAGAGTCCTCCCACTCCAATTTGCTTACCGCCCAAATAGGTCCACAGACGATGCAATCTCAACCACACTGCACACTGCCCTAACCCATCTGGACAAGAGGAATACCTATGTGAGAATGCTGTTCATCGACTACAGCTCGGCATTCAACACCATAGTACCCTCCAAGCTCGTCATCAAGCTCGAGACCCTGGGTCTCGACCCCGCCCTGTGCAACTGGGTACTGGACTTCCTGACGGGCCGCCCCCAGGTGGTGAGGGTAGGCAACAACATCTCCTCCCCGCTGATCCTCAACACTGGGGCCCCACAAGGGTGCGTTCTGAGCCCTCTCCTGTACTCCCTGTTCACCCACGACTGCGTGGCCATGCACGCCTCCAACTCAATCATCAAGTTTGCGGACGACACAACAGTGGTAGGCTTGATTACCAACAACGACGAGACGGCCTACAGGGAGGAGGTGAGGGCCCTCGGAGTGTGGTGTCAGGAAAATAACCTCACACTCAACGTCAACAAAACTAAGGAGATGATTGTGGACTTCAGGAAACAGCAGAGGGAACACCCCCATCCACATCGATGGAACAGTAGTGGAGAGGGTAGCAAGTTTTAAGTTCCTCGGCATACACATCACAGACAAACTGAATTGGTCCACTCACACAGACAGCATCGTGAGGAAGGCGCAGCAGCGCCTCTTCAACCTCAGGAGGCTGAAGAAATTCGGCTTGTCACCAAAAGCACTCACAAACTTCTACAGATGCACAATCGAGAGCATCCTGGCGGGCTGTATCACCGCCTGGTATGGCAACTGCACCGCCCTCAACCGTAAGGCTCTCCAGAGGGTAGTGAGGTCTGCACAACGCATCACCGGGGCAAACTACCTGCCCTCCAGGACACCTACACCACCCGATGCTACAGGAAGGCCATAAAGATCATCAAGGACATCAACCACCCGAGCCACTGCCTGTTCACCCCGCTGCCATCCAGAAGGCGAGGTCAGTACAGGTGCATCAAAGCTGGGACCGAGAGACTGAAAAACAGCTTCTATCTCAAGGCCATCAGACTGTTAAACAGCCACCACTAACATTGAGTGGCTACTGCCAACACACTGTCAATGACACTGACTCTACTCCAGCCACTTTAATCATGGGAATTGATGGGAAATGATGTAAATGTATCGCTAGCCACTTTAAACAATGCTACCTTATATAATGTTACTTACCCTACATTGTTCATCTCATATGCATACGTTGATACTGTACTCTATATCATCGACTGCATCCTTATGTAATACATGTATCACTAGCCACTTTAACTATGCCACTTGGTTTACATACTTATCTCATATGTATATACTGTACTCGATATCATCTACTGTATCTTGCCTATGCTGCTCTGTACCATCACTCATTCATATATCCTTATGTACATATTCTTTATCCCCTTACACTGTGTATGACAGTAGTTTTTTTTGGAATTGTTAGTTAGATTACTTGCTCGTTATTACTGCATTGTCGGAACTAGAAGCACAAGCATTTCGCTACACTCGCATTAACATCTGCTAACCATGTGTATGTGACAAATAAAATTTGATTTGATTTGATTTGATTTGAGTCCTCTAGACATGTTGTAATAATAGCATCCTCTAGATGTGTTGTGTTGTTGGAAGAGGTGCAGCTCCTTTGGTTCCAGTCTTTTTATTATTTTATTGAATATTTAAACATACAATTTACCTGCAGTTAAGCCACTCAACATTTACATTCCAGTCTTTCAAGCTGTGCTAAAACAGATATGCTATTTTATATGTATATATATATATATATATATATATATAAATTTTATTCGAAATATACAGTGGAGAGAACAAGTATTTGATACACTGCCGATTTTGCAGGTTTTCCTACTTACAAAGCATGTAGAGGTCTGTAATTTTCATCATAGGTACACTTCAACTGTGAGAGACGGAATCTAAAACAAAAGTCCAGAAAATCACATTGTATGATTTTTAAGTAATTAATTTGCGTTTTATTGCATGACATAAGTATTTGATCACCTACCAACCAGTAAGAATTCTGGCTCTCACAGACCTGTTAGTTTTTCTTTAAGAAGCCCTCCTGTTCTCCACACATGACCTGTATTAACTGCACCTGTTTGAACTCATTACCTGTATAAAAGACACCTGTCCACACACTCAAACAGACTCCAACCTCTCCACAATGGCCAAGACCAGATAGCTGTGTAAGGACATCAGGGATAAAATTGTAGACCTGCACAAGGCTGGGATGGGCTACAGGACAATAGGCAAGCAGCTTCGTGAGAAGGCAACAACTGTTGGCGCAATTATTAGAAAATGGAAGAAGTTCAAGATGACGGTCAATCACCTTCGGTCTGGGACTCCATGCAAGATCTCACCTCGTGGGGCATCAATGATCATGAGGAAGGTGAGGGATCAGCCCAGAACTACACGGCAGGACCTGGTCAATGACCTGAAGAGAGCTGGGACGACAGTCTAAAAAAAAACATTAGTAACACATTACGCACGCAAGGTCCCCCTGCTCAAGCCAGCGCATGTCCAGGCCCATCTGAAGTTTGACAATGGCCATCTGGATGATCCAGAAGAGGAATGGGAGAAGGTCATGTGGTCTGATGAGACAAAAATATAGCTTTTTTGTCTAAACTCCACTCGCCGTGTTTGGAGGAAGAAGAAGGATGAGTACAACCCCAAGAACACCATCCGAACCGTGAAGCATGGAGGTGGAAACATCATTCTTTGGGGATGCTTTTCTGCAAAGGGGACAGGACGACTGCACCGTATTGAGGGGAGGATGGATGGGGCCATGTATTGCGAGATCTTGGCCAACAGCCTCCTTCCCTCAGTAAGAGCATTGAAGATGGGTCCTGGCTGGGTCTTCCAGCATGACAACGACCCGAACCACACAGCCAGGGCAACTAAGGAGTGGCTCCGTAAGAAGCATCTCAAGTTCCTGGAGTGGCCTAGCCAGTCTCCAGACCTGAACCCAATAGAAAATCTTTGGAGGGAGCTGAAAGTCCGTATTGCCCAGCGACAGCCCCGAAACCTGAAGGATCTGGAGAAGGTCTGTATGGAGGAGTGGGCCAAAATCCCTCCTGCAGTGTGTGCAAACCTGGTCAAGAACTACAGGAAACGTATGATCTCTGTAATCGCAAACAAAGTTTTCTGTACCAAATATTAAGTTAGGCTTTTCTGATGTATCAAATACTTATGTCATGCAATAAAATGCAAATGAATTACTTAAAAATCATACAATCTGATTTTCTGGATTTTTGTTTTAGATTCCGGCTCTCACAGTTGAAGTGCACCTCTGATAAAAATGACAGACCTCTACATGCTTTGTAAATAGGAAAACCTGCAAAATCGGCAGTGTATCAAATACTTGTTCTCCCCACTGTATGTGTATGTACAGTATCAGTCAAAAGTTTGGACACATCTACTTTTCCAGGGGTTTTCTTTATTGGTTTTTCTTTTTTGGTTTCCACAGTGAAGTGTGGGGGTGCTTTCTGGTGACACTGTCTGTGATTTATTTAGAATTCAAGTCTAATTTAACCAGCATCGCTACCACAGCATTCCGCAGTGATACACCATCCCATCTGGTTTGCACTTATTGGGACTATCATTTGTTTTTCAACAGGAAATCAACCCAGCACACCTCCAGGCTGTGTAAGGGCTATTTGACCAGGAAGGAGAGTGATTGACCTGGCCTCCACAATCACTGGACTTCAACCCAATTGAGATGGTTTGGGATGAGTTGGACCACAGAGTGAAGGAAAAACAGCATATCTGGGAACTCCTTCAAGAAGGTTGGAAAAGCATTTCAGGTGCAGCTGGTTGAGAGAATGCCAAGAGTGTGCAAAGCTGCCATCAAGGCAAAAGATGGCTACTATGAAGAATCTCGAATATAAAATATATTTTGATTTGTTTAAAATGTTTTGCTTACTACATGATGCCATGTGTTAATTCATAGTTTTGATGTCTTCACAATTTTTCTACTATGTAGAAGATAGTAAAAATAAAGAAAAACCCTTGAATGAGTAGGTGTGTCCAAACTTTTGACTTGTACTGTATATATATTTTTGTTGTTGTTAGTATTTAACCCCTATTTCTCCCCGATTTCGTGATATCCAATTGTGATCCAATTACCATTTTGTCTCATCGCTGCAACTCCCCAAAGGGCTTGGGAGAGGCTAAAGTTGAATCATGCATCCTCTGAGAAACTTAACCTGGAAGCCAGCTGCACCAATGTGTCGGAGGAAACACTGTTCAACTGATAACCTGATGGCACCCGGCCCACCACAAGGAGTGGCTAGGGCGTGATGAACCCAGTAAAGCCCCCCGGCCAACAAACCCTACCCTAATCCGGACGATGTTGGGCCAATTGTGCGCCGCCCTATGGGATTCCCAGTCACGGACAGTTGTGACACAGCTTGGGATCGAACCCGGGTCTGTAGTGATGCCTCAAGCACTGAAATGCAGTGCCTTTGACTGCTTCCTGCGCCACTCGGGAGGCCCCAAAGATGCTTTTCAATGTGACCTCTCACAAACTCCCTCCAGGTCAAACACAACAGAATTGATCAAATAACAGATGTCATGGGTTGGAACAGGTGGCACTGTGAAAAATGTAACATCTTTCCAACTTGGTGAGTCTCATGGAGTTGAGGAGTGTTACATCTTGGTGAGTCGAAGCGTGTTGAGTCGTGCCCCCAAGATGGTGGCCCCAGAGGCGTATTGGATCTCCCTCAGAACACCCACCCACTTCCTTTCCCCCTCGTCATACCTGCAGGAGGAGAGGACAGGACATCAGGAAAGAGGACAGAACAGGGTGTTAGGTAAGAGGACAGAACAGGATGTCAGGTAAGAGGACAGAATAGGATGTCAGGTAAGAGGACAGACCAGGATGTCAGGTAAGAGGACAGAATAGGGTGTTGGGTAAGAGGACAGAACAGAACGTCAGATAAGAGGACAGAACAGAGGTAAGGTAAGAGGACAGAACAGAAAGTCAGGTAAGGGGACAGAACAGAACGTCAGATAAGAGGACAGAACAGAGGTCAGGTAAGAGGACAGAACGGAGGTCAGGTAAGAGGACAGAACAGGACGTCAGGTAAGAGGACAGAACAGGACGTCAGGTAAGAGGACAGAACAGAATGTCAGGTAAGAGGACAGAACAGGGTGTTAGGTAAGAGTACAGAAGAAGGCCTCAGGTAAGGGGACAGAACAGAACGTCAGGTAAGAGGACAGAACAGGAGGTCAGGTGAGAGGACAGAACAGAACGTCAGATAAGAGGACAGAACAGAACGTCAGGTAAGGGGACAGAACAGAACGTCAGGTAAGAGGACAGAACGGAGGTCAGGTAAGAGGACAGAATAGGACGTCAGGTAAGAGGACAGAATAGGACGTCAGGTAAGAGGACAGAATAGGACATCAGGAAAGAGGACAGACCAGGATGTCAGGTAAGAGGACAGAATAGGGTGTTAGGTAAGAGGACAGAATAGGACATCAGGAAAGAGGACAGACCAGGATGTCAGGTAAGAGGACAGAATAGGGTGTTAGGTAAGAGGACAGAACAGAACGTCAGATAAGAGGACAGAACAGAGGTAAGGTAAGAGGACAGAACAGAAAGTCAGGTAAGGGGACAGAACAGAACGTCAGGTAAGAGGACAGAACGGAGGTCAGGTAAGAGGACAGAACAGGACGTCAGGTAAGAGGACAGAACAGGACGTCAGGTAAGAGGACAGAACAGAACGTCAGATAAGAGGACAGAACAGAGGTAAGGTAAGAGGACAGAACAGAAAGTCAGGTAAGGGGACAGAACAGAACGTCAGGTAAGAGGACAGAACGGAGGTCAGGTAAGAGGACAGAACAGGGTGTTAGGTAAGAGGACAGAACAGGACGTCAGGTAAGAGGACAGAACAGGACGTCAGGTAAGAGGACAGAACAGGACGTCAGGTAAGAGGACAGAACAGAACGTCAGGTAAGAGGACAGAACAGAATGTCAGGTAAGAGGACAGAACAGGGTGTTAGGTAAGAGTACAGAAGAAGGCCTCAGGTAAAGGGACAGAACAGAACGTCAGGTAAGAGGACAGAACAGGAGGTCAGGTGAGAGGACAGAACAGAACGTCAGATAAGAGGACAGAACAGGGCGTGAGGTAAGAGGACAGAACAGAACGTCAGGTAAGAGGACAGAATAGGAGGTCAGGTAAGAGGACAGAACAGAACGTCAGGTAAGAGGACAGAACAGAACGTCAGGTAAGAGGACAGAACAGAACGTCAGGTAAGAGGACAGAATAGGACGTCAGGTAAGAGGACAGAATAGGACGTCAGGTAAGAGGACAGAACAGAATGTCAGGTAAGAGAACAGAACAGAACGTCAGGTAAGAGGACAGAACAGAACGTCAGGTAAGAGGACAGAATAGGACGTTAGGTAAGAGGACAGAATAGGACGTCAGGTAAGAGGACAGAACAGGAGGTCAGGTAAGAGGACAGAACAGGAGGTCAGGTTAGAGGACAGAACACGAGGTTAGGTAAGAGGACAGAACAGGAGGTCAGGTTAGATGACAGAACAGGACGTGAGGTAAAAGGACAGAACAGGGAGGACGTTTGGTAAGAAGACAAAACAGGACAACAGGTAAGAGGACAGAAGAGGGCCTTAGGTAAAAGGACAGAACAGGACCTTAGGTAAGAGGACAGAAGAGGCAGAACTTTAGGTAAGAAGACAAAACAGGACATCAGGTAAGAGGACAAAACAGGACGTCAGGTAAGAGGACAGAGCACGAGGTCAGGTAAGAGGACAGAACACGAGGTCAGGTAAGAGGACAGAACACGAGGTCAGGTAAGAGGACAGAACACGAGGTCAGGTAAGAGGACAGAATAGGACGTCAGGTAAGAGGACAGAACACGAGGTCAGGTAAGAGGACAGAACACGAGGTCAGGTAAGAGGACAGAGCACGAGGTCAGGTAAGAGGACAGAGCACGAGGTCAGGTAAGAGGACAGAACACGAGGTCAGGTAAGAGGACAGAGCACGAGGTCAGGTAAGAGGACAGAACAGGTTGTCAGGTAAGAGGACAGAACAGGAGGTCAGGTAAGAGGACAGAACAGGAGGTCAGGTAAGAGGACAGAACATGAGGTCAGGTAAGAGGACAGAACAGGAGGTCAGGTAAGAGGACAGAACAGGAGGTCAGGTAAGAGGACAGAATAGGAGGTCAGGTAAGAGGACAGAATAGGACGTCAGGTAAGAGGACAGCACAGGAGGTCAGGTAAGAGGACAGAACATGAGGTCAGGTAAGAGGACAGAACAGGAGGTCAGGTTAGAGGACAGAACACGAAGTTAGGTAAGAGGACAGAACAGGAGGTCAGGTAAGATGACAGAACAGGGGTGAGGTAAAAGGACAGAACAGGGAGGACGTTTGGTAAGAAACCAGAACAGGACATCCATTAAGAGGACAAAACACGAGGACAGGTAAGAGGACAGAACAGGAGGTCAGGTAAGGGGACAGAACAGGACGTCAGGTAAGAGGACAGAACAGAACGTCAGGTAAGAGGACAGAACAGAGTGTCAGGTAAGAGGACAGAACAGAACGTCAGGTAAGAGGACAAAACAGGAGGTCGGGTAAGAGGACAGAAGAGGGCCTCAGGTAAGGATACAGAACAGGGTGTCAGGTAAGAGGACAGAACAGGGTGTCAGGTAAGAGGACAGAACAGGGTGTCAGGTAAGAGGACAGAACAGGAGGTCGGGTAAGAGGACAGAAGAGGGCCTCAGGTAAGGATACAGAACAGGGTGCCAGGTAAGAGGACAAAACAGAACGTCAGGTAAGAGGACAGAGCAGAACGTCAGGTAAGAGGACAAAACAGAACGTCAGGTAAGAGGACAGAGCAGAACGTCAGGTAAGAGGACAAAACAGAACGTCAGGTAAGAGGACAGAGCAGAACGTCAGGTAAGAGGACAGAACAGGATTCTGTAGTGACCATAGTGAAATGATTTGGAGCATTGGTGGCCAGTGTGTCAGTCTTGCTATCAGGACTTTAACTATAGCCCTTACCCTCCCTGTCTCCAACCATAGCCCTGATCTTCCCTGCCTCCAACCATAGCCATGACCTTCCCCGCCTCCAACAATAGCCAGACCTTCCTTTCAACCATAGCAGTGACCTTCCATGCCTCCAACCAGAGTCCTGACCTTCCTTCCAACCATAGCCCTGACCTTCCCCGCCTCCAACCATAGTCCTGATTTTTCCTGCCTACAACCATAGCTCTGACCTTCCCCACCACCAACCATAGCCCTGACTCTACCTGCCTCCAACCATAGCCCTGAACTTTCCTGCCTCCAACTATAGCCCTGATTTTCCCTGCCTCCAACCATAGTCCTGACCTTCCTTCCAACCATAGCCCTGACCTTCCCTGTCTCCAATCATAGCCCTGAGCTCCCCTGTCTCCAATCATAGCCCTGACTCTCCCTGCCTCCAACCATAGCCCTGACCTTCTCTGCCTCCAACCATATCACTGACTCTCTCTGCCTCCAACCATAGCCCCGACCTTCCCTGCCTCCAACAATAGCCTGACTCTCCCTGCCTCCAAGCATAGCCATCACTCTCCCTGCCTCCAACTATAGCCCTGACTCTCCCTGCCTCCAACCATAGCCCTGACCTTCCCCACCTCCAACCATATCCCTGACTCTCCCTGCCTCCAACCATAGCCCTGAACTTTCTTGCCTCAATTATAGCCCTGATTTTCCCTGCCTCCAACAATATCCCTGAACTTCCCTGCCTCCAACCATAGTCCTGACCTTCCTTCCAACCATAGCCCTGACCTTCCCTGCCTCCAATCACAGCCCTGACCTTCCCTGCCTCCAACCATAGCCCTGCCTCTCCCTGCCTCCAACCATAGCCCTGACTCTCCCTGCCTCCAACCATAGCCCTGACCTTCCCTGCCTACAATCAAAACCCTGACCTTCCCTGCCTCTAACCACAGCCCTGACTCTCCCTGCCTCCAACCATAGACCTGACCTTCCCGGCCTCCAACCATAGCCATGACCTTCCCTGCCTCCAACCATAGCCCTGACCTTCCCCGCCTCCAACCATAGCCCCAATTTTCCATGCCTCCAACCATAGCTCTGACCTTCCCCACCTCCAACCATAGCCCTGACTTTCCCTGCCTCCAACCATAGCCCTGAACTTCCCTGCCTCCAACTATAGCCCTGATTTTCCCTGCGTCCAACAATAGCCCTGAACTTCCCTGCCTCCAACCATAGTCCTGACCTTCCTTCCAACCATATCCCTGATCTTCCCTGTCTCCAACCACAGCCCTGACCTTCCCTGCCTCCAACCATAGTCCTGACCTTCCTTCCAACCATAGCCCTGATCTTCCCTGTCTCCAACTGTAGCCCTGACCTTCCCTGCCTCCAACCACAGCCCTGGCTCTCCCTGCCTCCAACCATAGCCATCACTCTCTCTGCCTCCAACCATAGCCCTGACTTTCCCTGCCTCCAACCACAACCCTGACTCTCCCTGCCTCCAACCATAGCCATCACTCTCCCTGCCTCCAACCATAGCCATGACCTTCCCTGCCTCCAACCACAGCCCTGACTCCTCCTGCCCCCAACCACAGCCCTGACCTTCCCTGCCTCCAACCATAGCTCTGACCTTCCCAATCTCCAACCATAGCCCTGACTCTCCCTGCCTCCAACTATAGCCCTGATTTTCCCTGCCTCCAACCACAGCCCTGACCTTCCCTGCCTCCAACCACAGCCCTGACTCTCCCTGCCTCCAACCATAGCCCTGACCTTCTCTGCCTCCAACCATATCACTGACTCTCTCTGCATCCAACCATAGCCCGACCTTCCCTGCCTCCAACCACAGCCCTGACTCTCCCTGCCTCCAACCATAGCCCTGACCTTCCCTGCCTCCAACCACAGCCCTGACTCCTCCTGCCTCCAACCACAGCCCTGACCTTCCCTGCCTCCAACCATAGCTCTAACCTTCCCAATCTCCAACCATAGCCCTGACTCTCCCTGCCTCCAACTATAGCCCTGATTTTCCCTGCCTCCAACAATAGCCCTGAATTTCCCTGCCTCCAACCATAGTCCTGACCTTCCTTCCAACCATAGCCCAGACTATCCCTGCCTCCAACCACAGCCCTGACCTTCCCTGTCTCCAACCATAGCCCTGACCTTCCCTGCCTCCAACCATAGCCCTGACCTTCCCCCTGCCTCCAACCATAGCCCTGTCCTTCCCTGCTTCCAACCATAGCCCCGACCTTCCCTTTCTCCAACCATAGCCCCGACACTCCCTGCCTCCAACCATAGCCCTGACTCTACCTTCCTCCAACCATAGCCCTGATTCTCTCTGCCTCCAACCATAGCCCTGACTCTCCCTGTCTCCCACCATAGCCCTGACCTTCCCTGCCTCCAACCATAGCCCTCACTCTCCCTGCCTCCAACTTTAGCCGTGACTCTCCCTGCCTCCAACCATAGCCCTGACTCTCCTTGCCTCCAATCATAGCCCTGACCTTCCCTGCCTCCAACCATAGCCCTCACTCTCCCTGCCTCCAACTATAGCCGTGACTCTCCCTGCCTCCAACCATAGCCTTGACCTCCCCTGCCTCCAACCATAGCCCTGACCTTCCCTGCCTCCAACTATAGTCCTGACCTTCCCTGCCTCCAACCATAGCCCTCACTCTCCCTGCCTCCAACGATATTCCCGTTCTTCCCTGCCTCCAATCATAGCCCTGCCTCTCGCTGCCTCCAACTATAGCCCTGACTCTCACTGCCTCCAAACATAGCCCTGACCTTCCCTGCCTCCAATCATAGCCCTGACTCTCCCTGCCTCCAACCATAGCCCTGACTCTCCCTGCCTCCAACCATAGCCCTGACTCTCTCTGCCTCCAATCATAGCCCTAACCTTCCCTGCCTCCAACTATAGCCCTGACACTCTCTGCCTCCAACCATAGCCCTGACTCTCGCTGCCTCCAACCATTGCCCTCACTCTCCCTGCCTCCAAATATAGCCCTGACTCTCCCTGCCTCCATATTCCTGACCGTCCCTGCCTCCAATCATAGCCCTGCCTCTCCCTGCCTCCAACTATAGCCCTGACTCTCCCTGCCTCCAATCATAGCCCTGACCCTCCCTGCCTCCAATCATAAACCTGACCTTCCCTTTCTCCAACCATAGCCCTGACTCTCCCTGCCTCCAACCATAGCCCCGACTCTCCCTGCCTCCAACCACAGCCCTGACTCTCCCTGCCTCCAACAATAGCCCTGACTCTCTCTGCCTCCAACCATATCCCTGACCTTCCCTGCCTCCAACCATAGCTCTGACCTTCCCAATCTCCAACCATAGCACTGACTCTCCCTGCCTCCAACTATAGCCCTGATTTTCCCTGCCTCCAACCATAGCCCTGAATTTCCCTGCCTCCAACTATAGCCCTGATTTTCCCTGCCTCCAACAATAGCCCTGAACTTCCCTGCCACCAACCATAGTCCTGACCTTCCTTCCAACCATAGCCCTGACCTTCACTGCCTCCAATCACAATGCCCTGACCTTCCCTGCCTCCCACCATAGCCCTGACTCTCCCTGCCTCCAACCACAGCCCTGGCCTTCCCTGCCTCCAACCATAGCCCTGACTCTCTCTGCCTCCAACCATAGCCATCACTCTCTCTGCCTCCAACTATAGCCCTGACTCTCCCTGCCTCCAACCATAGCCCCGGTTTCCCTGCCTCCAACCATAGCTCTGACCTCCCCCACCTCCAACCATAGCCATGACTTTCCCTGCCTCCAACCATAGCCCTGAACTTCCCCGCCTCCAACCACAGCCCTGACTCTCCCTGCCCAACCATAGCCCTGACTCTCCCTGCCTCCAACCATAGCTCTGACTCTCCCTGCCTCCAACCATAGCCCTGACTCTCCCTGCCTCCAACCATAGCTCTGACTCTCCCTGCCTCCAACTGTAGCCCTGACTCTCCCTGCATCCAACCATAGCCCTGACTCTCCCTGCCTCCAACCATAGCCCTGACTCTCCCTGCCTCCAACCACAGCCCTGACTCTCCCTGCCTCCAACCATAGCCCTGACTCTCCCTGCCTCCAACCCAACGTCAGTTTGTTCCTCACCTCCAGATGTCATTCATCTCCTTGGGGAGGAGTTCCTCCTTGTCCTCGCTGGGCATCATGGCGAAGCCTCCAACAGCGTAGAGACCCCCGGCCACCGATGCCAGACTGAGTGAGCTACGACCCTGAGGGAACTCCACAAAGTCTGACCACCTGGAGACACGGATTATGGGTTTAACAGCCATATGAGTAAAGGTAAATCAGGCACTGTTCATTGTTGTCTTGAATCATCATCAGCTCCCAGAGAGAATATGTTGGCAGCACAGTGAACTCAGTCTTCGGAACACTTTCAGTAATGTGAAATCTGACTTGTTGGTGTTACTATCGTAGACCTCCATGAAGTCTGTCACACACACACACACACACACACACTTTGAGGCTGCAGGCTTGCTACTGACTTGTTGGTGTTGATGTCGTAGACCTCCATGGTGTCTGTCAGGCCGGTGTCTGTGACGCCTGCTGCTACGTAGATCTTGTCTTTATGGATGGTGGCTCCAAACAGAGAGCGGGCCAGCTGCATCGGAGCCAGCTCCTTCCACTCAAACCGCTGTGCATAGTACACACACATCCTCTTCGTCACCTTCCTACAGGACAGACACACATCCTAGTAGTAGCAGCAGCAGTAGTAATAGTTGTTGTTGTTAGTGATCATACTGTTCTAACTGAGCTCTACACCGTGACTGAGCTGTACACGGTGACTGAGCTCTATACCGTGACTGAGCTCTATACCGTGACTGAGCTCTATACCGTGACTGAGCTCTACACCGTGACTGAGCTCTATACCGTGACTGAGCTGTACACGGTGACTGAGCTGTACACGGTGACTGAGCTGTACACGGTGACTGAGCTGTACACGGTGACTGAGCTGTACACGGTGACTGAGATCTACACGGTGACTGAGCTGAACACGGTGACTGAGCTGAACACAGTGACTGAGCTGTACACGGTGACTGAGATCTACACGGTGACTGAGCTGTACACGGTGACTGAGCTGTACACGGTGACTGAGCTATACACGGTGACTGAGCTGTACACGGTGACTGAGCTCTACACGGTGACTGAGCTGTAGACCGTGACTGAGATCTACACGGTGACTGAGCTGTACACCGTGACTGAGCTGTACACCGTGACTGAGCTGTACACGGTGACTGAGCTCTACACGGTGACTGAGCTGTACACGGTGACTGAGCTCTACACGGTGACTGAGCTCTACACGGTGACTGAGCTGTACACGGTGACTGAGCTGTACACGGTGACTGAGCTGTACACCGTGACTGAGCTCTATATGGTGACTGAGCTCTACACCGTGACTGAGCTCTACACCGTGACTGAGCTCTACACCGTGACTGAGCTCTACACTGTGACTGAGCTCTACACCATGACTGAGCTCTATACAGTGACTGAGCTCTACACCGTGACTGAGCTCTATACTGTCACTGAGCTGTACACCGTGACTGAGCTCTACACCGTGACTGAGCTCTACACCGTGACTGAGCTCTATACAGTGACTGAGCTCTGAGCTCTACACCGTGACTGAGCTCTACACCGTGACTGAGCTCTATACAGTGACTGAGCTCTACACCGTGACTGAGCTCTACACCGTCACTGAGCTCTACACCGTGACTGAGCTCTACACTGTGACTGAGCTCTACACCGTGACTGAGCTCTATACAGTGACTGAGCTCTACACCGTGACTGAGCTCTATACCGTCACTGAGCTCTACACCAACAGTGTGGAAGAGAATGCAGTATCACGTTAATAACTCACTTGCTATCCGATTTTCCTCCGATCACATAGATAAGTCCGTCGTGAGACACAGTAGCGTGGCCGTAGACGGGGTACGGTATGGGGTCAGACTCACCCCATTTAAAAGACCTGAGGAGGACAAACACAGAGAGGTACACATTAGACTGCTAGCTCAGATTCTAACAATTTGACAACATCCTGATTACATCACTCCTCTGAGGCAGCAGGTTGAATGACTCTTCCATTGTGTTGGGATTCATATCTCTATTGTTTATTATTTTTGATTTTTTTTCACCTTTATTTAACCAGGTAGGCCAGTTGAGAACAAGTTGCCATTTACAACTGCGACCTGGCCAAGATAAAGCAAAGCAGTTTGACACAAACAACAACACTAAGTTACACATGGAATAAACAAACGTCCAGTCAATAACACAATAGAGAAATCTATATACAGTGTGTGCAAGTGGAGTAAGATTATGGAGGTAAGGCAATAAATAGGCCGTAGTGGCGAATTAGGAATTAAACGCTGGAGTGATGGACGTGCGCAAGATGAATGTGCAGGTAGAGATACTGGGGTGAAAAGGAGCAAAAATAAATAACAATATGGGGATGAGGTAGTTGGATGGGCTATTTACAGATGGGCTATGTACAGGTGCAGTGATCGGTAAGTGTCACGACTTCCGCCGAAGTTGGCTCCTCTCCTTGTTTGTGCGGCGTTTGACGTCACCGGCTTTCTAGCCATCGCATCTCCATTTCTCATTCATCCATTTGTTTTGTCTTGTTCCCTGCTGGTTTTCATTCCCCAATCACACTGCATTCCTCTGTTCCCCCTCATGTCTTTGTGTGAGATTGTTTTGTGTTACGTGTCTATGTTGACGCTCTTTACTGGTATGCGTTTATTCCGTGTTTTATTTCACGTTATTGTGTTGATATAGTATTATTGTGACTGTTTTCACGTTTGCACTTTTGCCTGTGGGCTGGAGGTTATGACGCAGTGGCGTCAGTCTGTTGGTTTCTCCTGCCTAAATAAAGTGTGAGCCTGTTCACAACTCTCTGCTCTCCTGCACCTGACTCCGCTCCCAGTACGCACACACCTGACAGTAAGCTGCTCTGACAACTGATGTTTAAAGTTAGTGAGGGAGATATGAGTCTCCAGCTACAGTGATTTTTGCAATTCGTTCCAGTCATTGGCAGCAGAGAACTGGAAGGACAGGCGGCCAAAGGAGGAATTGGCTTTGGGGATGACCAGTGAGATATACCTGCTAGAGCGCGTGCTACAGGTGGGTGTTGCTGTGGTGACCAGTGAGCTGAGATAAGGCAGGGCTTTACCTAGCAAAGACTTATAGATGACCCGGAGCCAGTGGGTTTGGCGACGAATATGAAACGAGGGCCAGCCAACGAGAGCATTCAGGTCACATAGACAGGACAGTTACTGGGTGCTTTTACTGGTGCTGTCACATAGACTGTAACTTACTGTCTGTCATAGACCAGCACTGAGTCCAGTGTACTGGACTCCTGCTCCTTCAGCTCCTTCCCTCCCACCATGAAGATGCTGTTCTCCGCCTCAGCCAGGCCGAACAGGAAACGGGGCGAGGGGATGGGGGGCATGCCCAGCCAATCAGCACTCACTGGGTCGTACTGGGAGGTCACAGATGTCAGAGGTCAGAGACAGGGCAGCTGTCTACATGCTGAGATATTGACAGGACAGACAGATCTATGGACAGACAGACTGCCAGCCAGGCAGCCAGCCAGCCAGCCAGCCAGCATCTCTGTAATGGAAACAGCCACATTATAACATCTATAATGTGGAGGAGGGAGGTCTCCCCCGCTCTATGGCATCTTCAATAGGATCCCAGAGAGCGAGAGAGAATGGTGTAACTAGGCCTACTGGTGTGTTGACTTGGTGACCATGCAGAAGATACCTGTACTCAATGACTTGGTGACCATGCAGAAGATACCTGTACTCAATGACTTGGTGACCATGCAGAAGATACCTCTACTCAATGACTTGGTGACCATGCAGAAGATACCTGTACTCAATGACTTGGTGACCATGCAGAAGATACCTGTACTCAATGCAGATCCAAAGGAATTATCCAAGTAAAATTTGATAATAACATGATAATAACATCATACCTGTATTAATAACAGGTATATAATAATTATAACATCCTACCTGTATTAATAATAGGTGTATAATAATTATAACACCCTACCTGTATTAATAACAGGTATATAATAATTATAACATCCTACCTGTATTAATAACAGGTGTATAATAATTATAACATCCTACCTGTATTAATAACAGGTATATAATAATTATAACATCCTATCTGTATTAATAACAGGTGTATAATAATTACAACATCCTACCTGTAAGAAGTAGGAGCTGAGAGGATCCTCCTTGTTCAGCTCATTGTAGAACAGCCCCCCAGCAACAAAGATCTGGTTCTCTTTGGTGACAAGGGAGGCATGGTTCTTGGGGATCTGAGTGGAGAGCGAGGCGACGTAACAGTCGTTCCCTGTGGGGTCGTACGCCACCGCCCCCGTGTCACTCACCATGAACACCAGGTCTCTCAGGAACATCCCAAAACGCAGTTGATCATTCAAGATCCCCGGGAGTAGAGCCTCCTCCTCCTCCTCCTCCTCCTCTTCCTCTCCCTCCTTCTCCTCTCCCCCCTTCTGCTCTGTCTTATTTTCTTCCGTCTTCTTCTTTGTTTTCTTCTGAGGCGGGAGGTCAGGCAGTTTTCCAGCACGAGCGTCTCTGACCATTTGAAGCCTCTTCTCCATTTCAGGGTTGGAGCAGATCCACTCATGCTTCTCCACCTGGTGGGACAGGGAGATTTATCAGAATCACCTGCTTCTCCACCTGGTGGGACAGGGAGATGTATCAGTATCACCTGCTTCTCCACCTGGTGGGACAGGGAGATGTATCAGTATCACCTGCTTCTCCACCTGGTGGGACAGGGAGATTTAATACAACAATCACCTGCTTCTCCACCTGGTGGGACAGGGAGATTTATCAGAATCACCTGCTTCTCCACCTGGTGGGACAGGGAGATTTAATACAACAATCACCTGCTTCTCCACCTGGTGGGACAGGGAGATGTATCAGTATCACCTGCTTCTCCACCTGGTGGGACAGGGAGATTTAATACAACAATCACCTGTTTCTTCACCTGGTGGGACAGGGAGATTTAATACAACAATCACCTGTTTCTTCACCTGGTGGGACAGGGAGATTTAATACAACAATCACCTGTTTCTTCACCTGGTGGGACAGGGAGATTTAATACAACAATCACCTGTTTCTTCACCTGGTGGGACAGGGAGATTTAATACAACAATCACCTGCTTCTCCACCTGGTGGGACAGGGAGATTTAATACAACAATCACCTGCTTCTCCACCTGGTGGGACAGGGAGATGTATCAGTATCACCTGCTTCTCCACCTGGTGGGACAGGGAGATTTAATACAACAATCACCTGTTTCTTCACCTGGTGGGACAGGGAGATTTAATACAACAATCACCTGTTTCTCCACCTGGTGGGACAGGGAGATTTAATACAACAATCACCTGTTTCTCCACCTGGTGGGACAGGGTGATTTAATACAACAATCACATGCTTCTCCACCTGGTGGGACAGGGAGATGTATCAGTATCACCTGCTTCTCCACCTGGTGGGACAGGGAGATTTAATACAACAATCACATGCTTCTCCACCTGGTGGGACAGGGAGATGTATCAGTATCACCTGCTTCTCCACCTGGTGGGACAGGGAGATTTAATACAACAATCACATGCTTCTCCACCTGGTGGGACAGGGAGATTTATCAGAATCACCTGCTTCTCCACCTGGTGGGACAGGGAGATGTATCAGTATCACCTGCTTCTCCACCTGGTGGGACAGGGAGATTTAATACAACAATCACATGCTTCTCCACCTGGTGGGACAGGGAGATTTATCAGAATCACCTGCTTCTCCACCTGGTGGGACAGGGAGATGTATCAGTATCACCTGCTTCTCCACCTGGTGGGACAGGGAGATTTAATACAACAATCACATGCTTCTCCACCTGGTGGGACAGGGATATTTAATAAAACAATCACCTGTTTCTTCACCTGGTGGGACAGGGAGATTTAATACAACAATCACCTGCTTCTCCACCTGGTGGGACAGGGAGATTTATCAGAATCACCTGCTTCTCCACCTGGAGGGACAGGGAGATTTAATCACAATCACCTGCTTCTCCACCTGGTGGGACAGGGAGATTTAATAAAACAATCACCTGTTTCTTCACCTGGTGGGACAGGGAGATTTAATACAACAATCACCTGCTTCTCCACCTGGTGGGACAGGGAGATTTATCAGAATCACCTGCTTCTCCACCTGGAGGGACAGGGAGATTTAATACAACAATCACCTGCTTCTCCACCTGGTGGGACAGGGAGATTTATCAGAATCACCTGCTTCTCCACCTGGTGGGACAGGGAGATTTATCAGAATCACCTGCTTCTCCACCTGGAGGGACAGGGAGATTTAATACAACAATCACCTGCTTCTCCACCTGGTGGGACAGGGAGATTTATCAGAATCACCTGCTTCTCCACCTGGAGGGACAGGGCGATTTAACACTAGACCATACTGCTCACCATCTCAGTAAAGTAGTCCTTGTGGACCAGTCTGAGTCTGACACAGTCCATCAGTCCGGGTAGTTCCTTCAGCCTGTTCTCCACATCTTGACCGACCCACTTCTCCACGGCCTCAAACACCTCTTCCTCCGTTTCTACATTCAGTGTGTCCGCTGTCAAGATAGCTGCCAGCTCGCTGGGCCCCAGCGTCAGGAACTCATCGTCACGGGAGATGAGCTGGAAGCGTTCGCAGGCGTAGTTGCGAGCGGAGACAGCGAGGCGAGGACAGTCCAGCATCAGGCCCAGTCGGAATATAGCCAGACAGTTACTGAGACTGAGTTTCTTCTGGAGGAAGGAGACACACACTGTGAAGATCGAGGGGATCTGGAACATGTTGGCTACAGAGAAGATGTCCTGGACATTCTGCTCTGTCACGTTAATGGTGGAGGTATAGAGGTACTTCAGAATCAGACCCATGACCCCCGGCTCTACATCCTCCAACACCACCTCTCTCTTCTTCTCCTCTTCCAGATCTGACAGGAACAGGGCCCTAAAGAAAGACGAGCAGGCACACAGCACCAGACGGTGGCAGGGGAACTCCTTGCCCTTGATCTTCAGGACACAGTCCACCAGCTTGTCATTCTCCAGTAGATCATAGAGTCCGTCCTGCAACAGGGTCTGCTGGTACATCCTGGGCTCCTCCGTTGGGTCGATGGACAGAGCCATGGTGCCTCGGTCCAGGGGGACAACTCCCAGTCGATAAGCAGGGAACAAGAGATCTAGGGCGTCTTGGTCCTTGGTGTCTGTCCTGTCTGTCTCCTGTCCACACGGCAGAGCTCCGAGCTTAGGCTCTCTTCACTGCCCAGCCTGGAAAGAGGAGTTAAGGGTTCGGCCTTTGTGATTTGAACCATAAGGAGTGTACTCCGGGGCGGCTGGTCTCTCTCCCTCAGCTGTCCCGACCCTTTAATTCCTGCTGCAACTGGTAGGTTATATATAGCCTTGTTCTCAGTGTGAGGCACTCTGTGGAATCCATTCTGGAACATGTGAAATGTAATAGACCCCTCATCACCACCCGCTGTCCCCCTCCCCGCTCGGACAGCTGACACTGCCTCATGCGAGATCAGTTCTTCCTGAGTCATGTGGGGTTAAGTTAAAGTGGCTTCCTCCTCTCTGCTCCTTCCCTTCCCCCTTCCTCCTCTCTACTCCTTTTCCTCCTCCTTCCTTCTCTCCACTCCTTCCCTTTCACCTTCCTCCTCTCCACTCCTTCCATCCTCCATTCTCCTCTCCTCTCCACTCCTTCCCTTCCTCCTCTTTACCTTCCCATTCTCCTCTCCATTCCATCCAACGTCCTCCTCTCCACTCCTTCTCTTCCTCCATTCTCCTCTCCACTCCTTCCCTTCCACCTTCCTCCTCTCCACTCCTTCCCTTCCTCCTTCCTCCTCTCCACTCCTTCCCTTCCTCCTTCCTCCTCTTCACTCCATCCCTTCACCTTCCTCCTCTCCAATCCTTCCACCTTCCTCCTCTCCACTAATTCGCTTCCTCCATTCTCCTCTCCACTCCTTCCCTTCCACCTTCCTCCTCTCCACTCCTTCTCTACCTCCTCCCCCCTCTCCACTCCTTCTCTCCCACCTTCCTCCTCTCCACTACTTCCCTTCCACCTTCCTCTCTCCACTCCTTGCCTTTCACCTTCCTCATCTCCACTCCTTCCCTACCTCCTTCCCCCTCTCCACTACTTCCCTTCCACCTTCCTCCTCTCCTCTCTACTCCTTTCCTTCCACCTTCCTCCTCTCCACTCCTTCCCTTCATCCTTCCTCATCTCCACTCCTTCCCTTCCACCTTCCTCCTCTCTGCTCCTTCCCTTCCCCCTTCCTCCTCTCTACTCCTTTTCCTCCTCCTTCCTTCTCTCCACTCCTTCCATTCATCCTTCCCCCTCTCCTCTCCAATCATTCCACCTTCCTCCTCTCCACTACTTCGCTTCCACCTTCCTCCTCTCCACTCCTTCCCTTCCACCTTCCTCCTCTCCACTCCTTCCCTTCCACCTTCCTCCTCTCCACTCCTTCCCTTCCACCTTCCTCCTCTCCACTCCTTCCCTTCCACATTCCTCCTTTCCACTCCTTCTCTCCCACCTTCCTCCTCTCCACTCCTTCCATTCATCCTTCCCCCTCTCCTCTCCAATCATTCCACCTTCCTCCTCTCCACTACTTCGCTTCCTCCATTCTCCTCTCCACTCCTTCCCTTCCACCTTCCTCGTCTCCACTCCTCCCCTTCCTCCTCTCTACCTTCCCTTCCTCCTCTCCACTCCTTCCCTTCATCCGTTCCACTCTTTCCCTTCCAACAACCTCCTCTCCACTCCTTCCCTTCCTCCTCCCTCCTCTCTACCTTCCCTTCCTCCTCTCCATTCCTTCCGTTCCTCCTTTCTCCAGTCCTTCCCTCCACCTTCCTCCTCTCCATTCCTTCCCTTCCTCCTCTCCATTCCTTCCCTTCCTCCTTTCTCCACTCCTTCCCTCCACCTTCCTCCTTTCTCCATTCCTTCCCTCCACTTTCCTCCTCTCCATTCCTTCCCTTCCTCCTTTCTCCACTCCTTCCCTCCACCTTCCTCCTTTCTCCATTCCTTCTCTCCACTTTCCTCCTCTCCATTCCTTCCCTTCCTCCTTTCTCCACTCCTTCCCTCCACCTTCCTCCTTTCTCCATTCCTTCTCTCCACTTTCCTCCTCTCCATTCCTTCCCTTCCTCCTTTCTCCACTCCTTTCCCTCCACCTTCCTCCTTTCTCCATTCCTTCCCTCCACTTTCCTCCTCTCCATTCCTTCCCTTCCTCCTTTCTCCACTCCTTCCCTCCACCTTCCTCCTTTCTCCATTCCTTCCCTCCACTTTCCTCCTCTCCATTCCTTCCCTTCCTCCTTTCTCCACTCCTTCCCTCCACCTTTCTCCTTTCTCCATTCCTTCCCTCCACTTTCCTCCTCTCCACCCCTTCTCTACCCCCTCTCCACTCCTTCAATTTCTCCTCTCCACTCCTTCTACCTTCCTCCCTCCTCTAAACTCCTCCCACTTTCCTTCTCTCCACCCCTTCTCTACCCCCTCTCCACTCCTTCAATTTCTCCTCTCCACTCCTTCTACCTTCCTTCCTCCTCTTTGCTTCAGATGTGCAATGATGTGACAGAAGTGGACAGGTGAAAGTAGAGACCTGGTAGTTGTCCATCCACCATATTGCGTTCAGCTCTTCATATATGTTTAGATGAGCGATGATGGAGTAGCGATGAGATGAGGAAGCCACTGTCGAGTATTCAGTGGCTCTCCGCTAGGTTCGAGCACACCAGATACTGACTGTTACTTTTGATTTGAACCCCCCCCCTTTGTTCAGAACACATTATTCCATCTCTGTTAGTCACATGTCTGTGGAACTTGTTCAGTTTATGTCTCAGTTGTTGTATCTTGTTATGTTCATACAAATATTTACACATGTTAAGTTAGCTGAAAATAAACACATTTGAGAGCGAGAGGATGTTTCTTTATTGCTGCGTTTAGCTAACATCAGTTAACATGGTCGATTGTTGAGCAAAACAGTGTTTGTGTCTGATAATGGTACCAGTTGTGTCACGCCCTGACCTTAGAGAGCCTTTTTATGTCTCTATTTGGGTTGGTCAGGGTGTGATTTGGGGTGGGCATTCTATGTTTTGTTATCTATCATTTTTGTATTTCTATGTTTTGGCCGGGTATGGTTCTCAATCAGGGACAGCTGTTTATCGTTGTCTCTGATTGGGAACCATACTTAAGTAGCCCGTTTTCCCTCCTTTCTTTGTGGGAAGTTGACTTTGTTTAGGGCACAAAGCCTTTGAGCGTCACGGTTTGTTTTTGTAGTGTTATTTCTTTTTTTCGGCTTGATTAATGAAAGAAAATGTACGCTCACCACACTGAACCTTGGTTCTCCTCCTTCAACAGCTGTGACAAGTTGTTTCTGAGCTGATCGTACTTTTAGGTTTAACTTAGTGGGTAATGTCAGTGTCAGAGGCCATAATAATGTAGCTTAGATAGGCTTTTCTTGCCATATAATGAAGCAACTGAGTGTCCAGCTTGAAACTCGGTAATACTGCTTGCAGATTTAATCTTGTTTTATACATTTTGGTTTTGAAATAGGTGTACTACCGGTCAAATTTTTTAGAACACCTAATAGCCACCCTTTGCCTTGATGGCAGTTTTGCCAACTCTTGGCATTCTCTCAACCAGTTTCATGAGGTAGTCACCTAGAATGCATTTAAATTAACAGGGGAGCCTTCTTAAAAGTTCATTTGTGGAATTTCTTTCCTTCTTAATGCATTTGAGCCAATCAGTTGTGTTGTGACAAGGTAAGGTGGTATACAGAAGATATCCCTATTTGGGAAGTCCATTTTATGGCAAGAACAAGCAAAGAGAAGAAGGAAGACGTTTTTTGTGTCCCCAACTGATTGTGTTTTTTTGTTTGTTTATTTGTGTTTCTTGGCACGAAGACAGCATTCAATGAGCTGTATTCTGCCATAAGCAAACAAGAAAACAGTCACCCAGAGACGGGTGCTCCTAGTAGCCGGGGACTTTAATGCAGGGAAACTTCAATCCATTTCACCAAATATCTATCAGCATGTTAAATGTGCAACCAGAGGGAAAATAACTCTGGATCACCTTTACTCCACACACAGAGACGCGTACAAAGCTCTCCCTCACCCTCCATTTGGCAAATCTGACTTTAATTCTATCCTCCTGATTCCTGCAAAAAATTAAATTATTCCACGATGTAGAAAATAGTACAAATAAAGAAAAACCCCTGAATGAGTAAGTGTTCTAAAACTTTTGACCGGTAGTGTAGATTAAGTCAGGGTTACATCGAATTTTGTTGTATTTTGTTTTCCTGTTTTTACGGACTCCTGACCCATGAGGAGGACTTCAATGGATTGTGAGCTGGCAGTGATTAATTCATCGCTCAGTCTGAGGATTCCTATGAAGTTTTGTGCTCATCATTGAGTGGGACCTTAACAACAAACTTAATCTCGTACAAGACTTAGTCAACGGCTACGGAGAACTTGCTGTCAGACGGGGGTATTGGGGCTCGTGGGTCCCCCGCCTTGCGGAGTCTGTGGGGGGTGTGGGCCACGCCAGTGAGAGTATTGAGATTGAGGTCATTCTCCATATTAGAGGGTGTAAGCGTGGACTCTGAGTCAGACGCAGGATCTACTAGAGTGACTCAGTCATATTTATAGTGCTTATTAAGCCTCTTTCTCTCTGTTTCTCACGGTCTCTCTCATTGTCTCTCTGATTCTCATGGTCTCTCTCATTGTCTCTCTTTTCCCTCACACTGTCTCTCTGTTTCTCATGGTCTCTCTCATTGTCTCTCTGATTCTCATGGTCTCTCTCTTTCTCCCTCACACTGTCTCTCTGACTCTCACGGTCTCTCTCATTGTCTCTCTTTCTCCCTCACACTGTCTCTCTGTTTCTCATGGTCTCTCTCATTGTCTCTCTTTCTCCCTCACACTGTCTCTCTGATTCTCACGGTCTCTCTCATTGTCTCTCTGATTCACACGGTCTCTCTCATTGTCTCTCTGATTCTCACGGTCTCTCTCATTGTCTCTCTGATTCTCACAGTCTCTCTCATTGTCTCTCTTTCTCCCTCACACGGTCTCTCTGACTCTCACGGTCTCTCTCATTGTCTCTCTTTCTCCCTCACACTGTCTCTCTGACTCTCACGGCCTCTTTCATTGTCTCTCTTTCTCCCTCACACTGTCTCTCTGTTTCTCACGGTCTCTCTCATTGTCTCTCTTTCTCCCTCACACTGTCTCTCTGTTTCTCATGGTCTCTCTCATTGTCTCTCTGACTCTCATGGTCTCTCTCATTGTCTCTCTCTTTCTCCCTCACACTGTCTCTCTGACTCTCACGGTCTCTCTCATTGTCTCTCTTTTCTCCCTCACACTGTCTCTCTGTTTCTCATGGTCTCTCTCATTGTCTCTTTTCTCTCTGTCTCTCTGTTTCTCACGGTCTCTCTCATTGTCTCTCTTTCTCCCTCACACTGTCTCTCTGTTTCTCATGGTCTCTCTCATTGTCTCTCTCCCTCCCTCACTCTCTCTCTCTGACTCTCACGGTCTCTCTCATTGTCTCTCTTTCTCCCTCACACTGTCTCTCTGTTTCTCATTGTCTCTCTTTCTCCCTCACACTGTCTCTCTGTTTCTCACGGTCTCTCTCATTGTCTCTCTGATTCTCACGGTCTCTCTCATTGTCTCTCTGATTCTCACGGTCTCTCTCATTGTCTCTCTGTTTCTCATGGTCTCTCTCATTGTCTCTCTTTCTCCCTCACACTGTCTCTCTGACTCTCACAGTCTCTCTCATTGTCTCTCTTTCTCCCTCACACTGTCTCTCTGTTTTTCACGGTCTCTCTCATTGTCTCTCTTTCTCCCTCACACTGTCTCTCTGTTTCTCATGGTCTCTCTCATTGTCTCTCTTTCTCTCTGTCTCTCTGACTCTCATGGTCTCTCTCATTGTCTCTCTCTTTCTCCCTCACACTATCTCTCTGACTCTCACGGTCTCTCTTTTCTCCCTCACACTGTCTCTCTGTTTCTCATGGTCTCTCTCATTGTCTCTCTTTCTCTCTGTCTCTCTGTTTCTCATGGTCTCTCTCATTGTCTCTCTTTCTCCCTCACACTGTCTCTCTGACTCTCACGGTCTCTCTCATTGTCTCTCTTTCTCCCTCACACTGTCTCTCTGACTCTCACGGTCTCTTTCATTGTCTCTCTTTCTCCCTCACACTCTCTCACGGTCTCTCTCATTGTCTCTCTTTCTCCCTCACACTATCTCTGACTCTCTCACAGTCTCTCTCATGGTCTCTTTCTCCCTCTGACTCTCTCACGGTCTCTCTCATTCTTTCTCTGTCTCTTTCTTTCTCTCTCTTCTCTCTCATCTTTCTCAAATAGTTTTCTGAGTTACAGCATCAGAGAGGTCAATGGTCACATTCTTTAAATGAGAATGAAGTAAAAGAGACAAAAAGTTGGAGTCACGTATCAGTAAATCAATATATTATATTTGGATGTACAGTACTTTTGACAGGAAAGGAGTGTCTAAGCTCCACAGAGTTAAAGCCCTTTCTATTCTATCCAGAGGTGTGTATCTTAGTTAAAACCATAAGACTCCCAGAGGTGTGTATCTTAGTTAAAACCAGAGGTGTGTATCTTAGTTAAAACCAGAGGTGTGGATCTTAGTTAAAACCAGAGGTGTGTATCTTAGTTAAAACCAGAGGTGTGGATCTTAGTTAAAACCAGAGGTGTGTATCTTAGTTCAAACCAGAGGTGTGGATCTTAGTTAAAACCAGAGGTGTGTATCTTAGTTAAAACCAGAGGTGTGTATCTTAGTTAAAACCAGAGGTGTGGATCTTAGTTAAAACCAGAGGTGTGTATCTTAGTTCAAACCAGAGGTGTGGATCTTAGTTAAAACCACAAGACTCCCAGAGGTGTGTATCTTAGTTAAAACCAGAGGTGTGGATCTTAGTTAAAACCACAAGACTCCCAGAGGTGTGTATCTTAGTTAAAACCAGAGGTGTGGATCTTAGTTAAAACCAGAGGTGTGTATCTTAGTTAAAACCAGAGGTGTGGATCTTAGTTAAAACCAGAGGTGTGGATCTTAGTTAAAACCATAAGATCTTAGTTAAAACCAGAGGTGTGGATCTTAGTTAAAACCAGAGGTGTGGATCTTAGTTAAAACCAGAGGTGTGGATCTTAGTTAAAACCAGAGGTGTGTATCTTAGTTAAAACCAGAGGTGTGGATCTTAGTTAAAACCAGAGGTGTGTATCTTAGTTAAAACCAGAGGTGTGTATCTTAGTTAAAACCAGAGGTGTGTATCTTAGTTAAAACCAGAGGTGTGGATCTTAGTTAAAACCAGAGGTGTGGATCTTAGTTAAAACCAGAGGTGTGGATCTTAGTTAAAACCAGAGGTGTGTATCTTAGTTAAAACCAGAGGTGTGTATCTTAGTTAAAACCAGAGGTGTGTATCTTAGTTAAAACCAGAGGTGTGGATCTTAGTTAAAACCAGAGGTGTGTATCTTAGTTAAAACCAGAGGTGTGGATCTTAGTTAAAACCAGAGGTGTGGATCTTAGTTAAAACCAGAGGTGTGGATCTTAGTTAAAACCATAAGACTCCCAGAGGTGTGGATCATAGTTAAAACCAGAGGTGTGTATCTTAGTTAAAACCAGAGGTGTGTATCTTAGTTAAAACCAGAGGTGTGGATCTTAGTTAAAACCACAAGACTCCCAGAGGTGTGGATCATAGTTAAAACCAGAGGTGTGTATCTTAGTTAAAACCAGAGGTGTGTATCTTAGTTAAAACCATAAGACTCCCAGAGGTGTGGATCATAGTTAAAACCAGAGGTGTGTATCTTAGTTAAAACCAGAGGTGTGGATCTTAGTTAAAACCAGAGGTGTGGATCTTAGTTAAAACCAGAGGTGTGTATCTTAGTTAAAACCAGAGGTGTGTATCTTAGTTAAAACCAGAGGTGTGTATCTTAGTTAAAACCATAAGACTCCCAGAGGTGTGGATCTTAGTTAAAACCAGAGGTGTGGATCTTAGTTAAAACCAGAGGTGTGTATCTTAGTTAAAACCAGAGGTGTGTATCTTAGTTAAAACCAGAGGTGTGTATCTTAGTTAAAACCAGAGGTGTGTATCTTAGTTAAAACCAGAGGTGTGGATCTTAGTTAAAACCAGAGGTGTGTATCTTAGTTAAAACCAGAGGTGTGTATCTTAGTTAAAACCAGAGGTGTGGATCTTAGTTAAAACCAGAGGTGTGTATCTTAGTTAAAACCAGAGGTGTGTATCTTAGTTAAAACCAGAGGTGTGTATCTTAGTTAAAACCAGAGGTGTGTATCTTAGTTAAAACCAGAGGTGTGGATCTTAGTTAAAACCAGAGGTGTGTATCTTAGTTAAAACCAGAGGTGTGGATCTTAGTTAAAACCAGAGGTGTGTATCTTAGTTAAAACCACAAGACTCCCAGAGGTGTGTATCTTAGTTAAAACCAGAGGTGTGGATCTTAGTTAAAACCAGAGGTGTGTATCTTAGTTAAAACCAGAGGTGTGTATCTTAGTTAAAACCAGAGGTGTGTATCTTAGTTAAAACCAGAGGTGTGTATCTTAGTTAAAACCAGAGGTGTGGATCTTAGTTAAAACCAGAGGTGTGGATCTTAGTTAAAACCAGAGGTGTGTATCTTAGTTAAAACCAGAGGTGTGGATCTTAGTTAAAACCAGAGGTGTGGATCTTAGTTAAAACCAGAGGTGTGTATCTTAGTTAAAACCAGAGGTGTGTATCTTAGTTAAAACCATAAGACTCCCAGAGGTGTGTATCTTAGTTAAAACCAGAGGTGTGTATCTTAGTTAAAACCAGAGGTGTGGATCTTAGTTAAAACCAGAGGTGTGTATCTTAGTTAAAACCAGAGGTGTGTATCTTAGTTAAAACCAGAGGTGTGGATCTTAGTTAAAACCAGAGGTGTGGATCTTAGTTAAAACCAGAGGTGTGGATCTTAGTTAAAACCAGAGGTGTGGATCTTAGTTAAAACCAGAGGTGTGGATCTTAGTTAAAACCAGAGGTGTGTATCTTAGTTAAAACCAGAGGTGTGGATCTTAGTTAAAACCAGAGGTGTGGATCTTAGTTAAAACCAGAGGTGTGTATCTTAGTTAAAACCAGAGGTGTGTATCTTAGTTAAAACCAGAGGTGTGGATCTTAGTTAAAACCAGAGGTGTGGATCTTAGTTAAAACCAGAGGTGTGGATCTTAGTTAAAACCAGAGGTGTGTATCTTAGTTAAAACCAGAGGTGTGTATCTTAGTTAAAACCAGAGGTGTGTATCTTAGTTAAAACCAGAGGTGTGGATCTTAGTTAAAACCAGAGGTGTGTATCTTAGTTAAAACCAGAGGTGTGGATCTTAGTTAAAACCAGAGGTGTGGATCTTAGTTAAAACCAGAGGTGTGGATCTTAGTTAAAACCAGAGGTGTGTATCTTAGTTAAAACCAGAGGTGTGGATCTTAGTTAAAACCAGAGGTGTGGATCTTAGTTAAAACCAGAGGTGTGTATCTTAGTTAAAACCACATCTTTGAGCACCACTTAGAGGATTTCATTTAAAGTCAGTTTTACATGATTAGCAATGAAACACAACTTCTGATTAAAACATTGTAGAAAATCTATATTATGACAGCACTCTCAGGGTGTTTTAGGCAGTAGACTGAGTAGAAATCTTAGATATTGCTCTTTGTCGATATTACAGTAGATAGATATTGCTGCTCAATAGATTTTATTGCTATGAAGAACTTCTAAATATACCTGGTCGATTAACTGTAGCCTCGCCATCTCCATGATGACACAGAGGAAACCATGACTCATAAAGACATTTGGGACTTTGACAGACACTGTCACCCTCCAATCACTACTCTGCTTTCTCCTTGCTGGGGTCCACCACCGGCTGAATGGGGCTGTGGACGTGACTGTTGTGGGGCGGGGGTCTGTTGTTGCTGGGGGGGACTGGGGCTGTGTTGTTGCTGGGGGAGGGACGGGGTCGGGGTCATCGATCAGAGCCTGTCTTCTCTCTCTCTCCTTGATGAGCTGGACAAGACAATAGGTCACTATGAAGACAGTGATGGTGGTGATGGGGAATCCTGTAGGGGGAGGAACAAGTCAACATGGGACACTAATAACTATATCATAATAACAAAATATCAAGTAACATACTAGTTATCAACACAGTGATGGTGGTGATGGGAAGCCTGGAGGGGGAGGAACAAGTCAACATGGGGCACTAATAACTGTATCATAATAACAAAATATCAAGTAACATACTAGTTATCAACACAGTGATGATGGTGATGGGAAGCCTGGAGGGGGAGGAACAAGTCAACATGGGACACTAATAACTATATCATAATAACTATATATCAAGTAACATACTAGTTATCAACACAGTGATGGTGGTGATGGGAAGCCTGGAGGGGGAGGAACAAGTCAACATGGGGCACTAATAACTATATTTATACAACGGGTGGGTCTAATCCTTAATGCTGATTGGTTAACACCTTATTCCAGCTGGTGTTTATTCCACAAGTTACCACAGTCTAAATCTATGATGTTAAAATGCCCATTTGCTCTGTTCCATCTGACTGCGCAATGTCTCATCAGCCCAGCCAGGTAATTTATAAACTTGATCTCCACTATAAAAAGTATCTACACATTATCTCACATTTCTTTTACACTAACATTTAGTTTCCAACAGCTGAGATTTGTATAAACCTTGCTGTCTGTCTCTCTGACATTTGCAACATTGTTTCAATATTGAACTTCGATCTCCAGCTGTAATGAACGTGTCGGAGTCGGGAGTCGGGAAGAGACGGACAGACAGGAGGTATTTCTCAGCCGGTCGAAATCATGAATCAGTTGGCATCATTTTTATGGATTTATACAAGGAAATGTAAATTGAAAAAAGGTGAAATGAAACAAAGTGCAGCTAGTTTACAGTCTTTCCAGCTTCAGTTTGAAGTGATTGTGTTAGCTGTGTTGTTAGCTGTGTTGTTAGCTGTGTTGTTAGCTGTGTTGTTGCTGTGTTGTTGCTGTGTTGTATTACTGTAGCTGTGTTTTTAGCTGTGTTGTTGGCTGTGTTGTTGATGTGTTGTTGCTGTGTTGTTGTCTGTGTTGTTGTCTGTGTTGTTGTCTGTGTTGTTGCTGTGTTGTTGTCTGTGTTGTTGTCTGTGTTGATGTCTGTGTTGTTGTCTGTGTTGTTGCTGTGTTGTTGTCTGTGTTGTTGCTGTGTTGTTGCTGTGTTGTTGTCTGTGTTGTTGTCTGTGTTGATGTTGCTGTGTTGTTGCTGTGTTGTTGTCTGTGTTTGTCTGTGTTGTTGTCTGTGTTGTTGTCTGTGTTGTTGCTGTGTTGTTGTCTGTGTTGATGTCTGTGTTGATGTCTGTGTTGTTGCTGTGTTGTTGTCTGTGTTGTTGCTGTGTTGTTGCTGTGTTGTTGTCTGTGTTGATGTCTGTGTTGTTGTCTGTGTTGTTGCTGTGTTGTTGTCTGTGTTGTTGCTGTGTTGTTGCTGTGTTGTTGCTGTGTTGTTGTCTGTGTTGTTGTCTGTGTTGTTGCTGTGTTGTTGGCTGTGTTGTTGTCTGTGTTGTTGCTGTGTTGTTGTCTGTGTTGTTGTCTGTGTTGTTGTCTGTGTTGTTGCTGTGTTGTTGTCTGTGTTGTTGCTGTGTTGTTGCTGTGTTGTTGTCTGTGTTGTTGTCTGTGTTGTTGTCTGTGTTGTTGTCTGTGTTGTTGTCTGTTGTTGTTGTCTGTGTTGTTGTCTGTGTTGTTGTCTGTGTTGTTGTTGTCTGTGTTGTTGTCTGTGTTGTTGTCTGTGTTGTTGTCTGTGTTGCTGTGTTGTTGCTGTGTTGTTGTCTGTGTTGTTGCTGTGTTGTTGCTGTGTTGTTGCTGTGTTGTTGTCTGTGTTGTTGTCTGTGTTGTTGCTGTGTTGTTGTCTGTGTTGTTGCTCTGTGTCTGTTGCTGTGTTGTTGCTGTGTTGTTGGCTGTGTTGATGTCTGTGTTGTTGTCTGTGTTGTTGCTGTGTTGTTGTCTGTGTTGATGTCTGTGTTGTTGTCTGTGTTGTTGTTGCTGTGTTGTTGCTGTGTTGTTGTCTGTGTTTGTCTGTGTTGTTGCTGTGTTGTTGCTGTGTTGTTGCTGTGTTGTTGCTGTGTTGTTGCTGTGTTGTTGCTGTGTTGTTGCTGTGTTGTTGCTGTGTTGTTGCTGTGTTGTTGGCTGTGTTGATGTCTGTGTTGTTGCTGTGTTGTATTACTGTAGCTGTGTTTTTAGCTGTGTTGTTGGCTGTGTTGTTGTCTGTGTTGTTGCTGTGTTGTATTACTGTAGCTGTGTTTTTAGCTGTGTTGTTGGCTGTGTTGATGTCTGTGTTGTTGCTGTGTTGTATTACTGTAGCTGTGTTTTTAGCTGTGTTGTTACTGTGTTGTTGGCTAGCTCCTCTGAACAACAGTGTCCTAACGAGATGATGAAATCACACCCCATTAGTTCATTGTTATGGATGTATCCAAATAAATGTCACTAGAAAACTGCTTAAACAAATGCAAATGTGGCTACTTTGTTGTTATTCTGGCTGCACTGTTTGACGTGACTGTAAGTTAGTTGGCTAGTTAGCAAGGGATACGAACGTTGCCAGCCAGTATGGCAATCGAACATGTAGAATGAACATCTGGGTCGCATCCATAGATACAGAACAAAAAGACTGAAAGGCTGGGTCGCGTCTCTGGCAACCGAACCTATAGAACGAACGACCAGCTAGCTTGGGTAGCAACCCTAGATTTGTGTCGGGACTATATCTTGTGGAAGGATGAAATAGTATGAATAAAGTCTTCCAAATAATGTCTTTAATGAAAATATGTCAAGTCATTATTTGAATGTGTTGTTCGCCCGTTGTATAAAAATGAAAATGCCCTTTAAGCCGACGTTTGGAGGACATATTGGCAGCTTCTCGGGCATTATCACTTAAGTGTAATAGCTATATATAAAGTAACATACTAGTTGTCATCACAGTGATGGTGGTGATGGGGAAGCCTGGAGGGGGAGGAACAAGTCAACATAGTTTAATAACTATATATACATTAACATACTAGTTGTCATCACAGTGATGGTGGTGATGGGGAAGCTTGGAGGCGGAGGAGTCAGTCATAGTGTGTCTACTGTTACTCAAGGAAATACTAGGTCTAGTTACTATATAACATAGTAACATATAGTGTGATCATAGTATGCCAGTACCAAAACCAAAACATTGACGTTCTTCAACATCGAGATCAAGAGACAGGTCAGAAGGACATCTAACTGTTACCTTTAAGCAGCAGTCTCCTGGCGACCAGCTTAGTGAACTCCAGGCTGTTGAGAGCGATGATGTTGTAGAGGACGATGGTCCAGAAGTTAAAGGTGTTGAAAACAGCTCTGATCCTACGAGACATGGCAGGAGACATCGCCATCTAGAGGAGGGGAGAGGGAGATGATAAACAGAGCTCTGATCCTACGAGACATGGCAGGAGACATCGCCATCTAGAGGAGGGGAGAGGGAGATGATAAACAGAGCTCTGATCCTACGAGACATGGCAGGAGACATCGCCATCTAGAGGAGGGGAGAGGGAGATGATAAACAGAGCTCTGATCCTACGAGACATGGCAGGAGACATCACCATCTAGAGGAGGGGAGAGGGAGATGTTAAACAGAGCTCTGATCCTATGAGACATGGCAGGAGACATCGCCATCTAGAGGAGGGGAGAGGGAGATGATAAACAGAGCTCTGATCCTGAGACATGGCAGGAGACATCGCCATCTAGAGGAGGGGAGAGGGAGATGTTAAACAGAGCTCTGATCCTATGAGACATGGCAGGAGACATCGCCATCTAGAGGAGAGGACAGGATGAGGGAGAGGAAGAGAGGGAGATGTTAAACAGAGCTCTGATCCTATGAGACATGGCAGGAGACATCGCCATCTAGAGGAGAGGACAGGATGAGGGAGAGGAAGAGAGAGAGATGTTAAACAGAGCTCTGATCCTACGAAACAGCAGGAGACATCGCCATCTAGAGGAGGGGAGAGGGAGATGTTAAACAGAGCTCTGATCATACGAGACACAGCAGGAGACATCACCATCTAGAGGAGAGGAGAGGAGAGGAGAGGAGAGGAGAGGAGAGGAGAGGAGAGGAGAGGAGAGGAGAGGAGAGGAGAGGAGAGGAGAGGAGAGGAGAGGAGAGGAGAGGAGAGGAGAGGAGAGGAGAGGAGAGCGAGCCAATGTTAACTAGCAATAGCGCAATGATTGGAAGTTTGTAGGTATCGACTAGCATTGTTCTCTCTTACCTCTAGAGAAGCAAAGGGTTCCATGCAGACGAACTTGGCAGTCCAGAGCTCGAAGTTGAGTCCGAAGCAGTTGAAGAAGGCCCAGATGAACACCACCTGACAGGGTCCCAGCCACAGCACAGTGATGCCAAAAGTACACAGCGTAGCAATGGCCTCATCCCACACAGTGTCATGCTTCCCTCCCAGGTAGTTATACACATACCTGGAGACACAGACACAGGTAATCATACACATACCTGGAGACACAGACACATACCTGGAGACACAGACACAGGTAATCATACACATACCTGGAGACACAGACACATACCTGGAGACACAGACACAGGTAATCATACACATACCTGGAGACACAGACACATACCTGGAGACACAGACACAGGTAATCATACACATACCTGGAGACACAGACACATACCTGGAGACACAGACACAGGTAATCATACACATACCTGGAGACACAGACACATACCTGGAGACACAGACACATACCTGGAGACACAGACACATACCTGGAGACACAGACACATACCTGGAGACACAGACACATACCTGGAGACACAGACACAGGTAATCATACACATACCTGGAGACACAGACACATACCTGGAGACACAGACACATACCTGGAGACACAGACACATACCTGGAGACACAGACACATACCTGGAGACACAGACACATAACTGGAGACACAGACAGACACAGCTCTGAGATTACAGCTCTGATGTTTGCTATGAATGAAATAACATGCCGGTGACTTACTTGCACAGCCAGTCATTTATTCCTCTGTCAAAGTGTCTATGAGGGAGAGAAATAACAAATGATTTGGTTGAAAACAGAAAGATGTGGGGAAGGGAGAAGGTGTGATAGGTCTGTTGACGTACGTCTCAGAGAAGACGTAGAGCATTGTGATACATTTTGGAGGTTGAGGAGGGTCCAGATGATCCAGTCTAGACACAGTGTTGATCACCCCAAACATCACAGCTGCCTTCACCCAGTCGTACACCAGGTTACAGTAGGCCAGACCAACTACAGGAGACAGAGAGACCATACAGACACCAGGTTACAGTAGGACAGACCAACTACAGGAGACAGAGAGACCAGTCAGACACCAGGTTACAGTAGGACAGACCAACTACAGGAGACAGAGAGACCAGTCAGACACCAGGTTACAGTAGGCCAGACCAACTACAGGAGACAGAGAGACCAGTCAGACACCAGGTTACAGTAGGCAAGACCAACTACAGGAGACAGAGAGACCAGTCAGACACCAGGTTACAGTAGGCCAGACCAACTACAGGAGACAGAGAGACCAGTCAGACACCAGGTTACAGTAGGCCAGACCAACTACAGGAGACAGAGAGACCAGTCAGACACCAGGTTACAGTAGGACAGACCAACTACAGGAGACAGAGAGACCAGTCAGACACCAGGTTACAGTAGGCCAGACCAACTACAGGAGACAGAGAGACCAGTCAGACACCAGGTTACAGTAGGACAGACCAACTACAGGAGACAGAGAGACCAGTCAGACACCAGGTTACAGTAGGCCAGACCAACTACAGGAGACAGAGAGACCAGTCAGACACCAGGTTACAGTAGGACAGACCAACTACAGGAGACAGAGAGACCAGACATACACCAGGTTACAGTAGGACAGACCAACTACAGGAGACAGAGAGACCAGTCAGACACCAGGTTACAGTAGGCCAGACCAACTACAGGAGACAGAGAGACCAGTCAGACACCAGGTTACAGTAGGACAGACCAACTACAGGAGACAGAGAGACCAGTCAGACACCAGGTTACAGTAGGACAGACCAACTACAGGAGACAGAGAGACCAGTCAGACACCAGGTTACAGTAGGCCAGACCAACTACAGGAGACAGAGAGACCAGTCAGACACCAGGTTACAGTAGGACAGACCAACTACAGGAGACAGAGAGACCAGTCAGACACCAGGTTACAGTAGGCCAGACCAACTACAGGAGACAGAGAGACCAGTCAGACACCAGGTTACAGTAGGACAGACCAACTACAGGAGACAGAGAGACCAGTCAGACACCAGGTTACAGTAGGCCAGACCAACTACAGGAGACAGAGAGACCAGACGTACACCAGGTTACAGTAGGCCAGACCAACTACAGGAGACAGAGAGACCAGTCAGACACCAGGTTACAGTAGGACAGACCAACTACAGGAGACAGAGAGACCAGTCAGACACCAGGTTACAGTAGGCCAGACCAACTACAGGAGACAGAGAGACCAGTCAGACACCAGGTTACAGTAGGACAGACCAACTACAGGAGACAGAGAGACCAGACAGACATGTTACTGTTACAGACCTACAGCTCAGTCAGACATGTTAATGTTACAGACCTACAGCCCAGTCAGTCATGTTACTGTTACAGACCTACAGCCCAGTCAGACATGTTACTGTTACAGACCTACAGCCCAGTCAGTCATGTTACTGTTACAGACCTACAGCCCAGTCAGTCATGTTACTGTTACAGACCTACAGCCCAGTCAGACATGTTACTGTTACAGACCTACAGCCCAGTCAGTCATGTTAATGTTACAGACCTACAGCCCAGTCAGACATGTTACTGTTACAGACCTACAGCCCAGTCAGACATGTTACTGTTACAGACCTACAGCTCAGTCAGACATGTTACTGTTACAGACCTACAGCCCAGTCAGTCATGTTAATGTTACAGACCTACAGCCCAGTCAGACATGTTACTGTTACAGACCTACAGCCCAGTCAGACATGTTACTGTTACAGACCTACAGCCCAGTCAGACATGTTACTGTTACAGACCTACAGCCCAGTCAGTCATGTTACTGTTACAGACCTACAGCCCAGTCAGACATGTTACTGTTACAGACCTACAGCCCAGTCAGACATGTTAATGTTACAGACCTACAGCCCAGTCAGTCATGTTACTGTTACAGACCTACAGCCCAGTCAGACATGTTACTGTTACAGACCTACAGCCCAGTCAGACATGTTAATGTTACAGACCTACAGCCCAGTCAGACATGTTACTGTTACAGACCTACAGCCCAGTCAGACATGTTACTGTTACAGACCTACAGCCCAGTCAGACATGTTAATGTTACAGACCTACAGCCCAGTCAGTCATGTTACTCTTACAGACCTACAGCCCAGTCAGACATGTTACTGTTACAGACCTACAGCCCAGTCAGACATGTTACTGTTACAGACCTACAGCTCAGTCAGTCATATTACTGTTACAGACCTACAGCCCAGTCAGACATGTTACTGTTACAGACCTGGCCGTGCTGCTGCTCCAGTTTCAACTGTTCTGCCTTATTATTATTTGACCCTGCTGGTCATTTATGAACAGTAGAACATCTTGACCATGTTCTGTTATAATCTCCACCCGGCACAGCCAGAAGAGGACTGGCCACCCCACATAGCCTGGATCCTCTCTAGGTTTCTTCCTAGGTTTTGGCCTTTCTAGGGAGTTTTTCCTAGCCACCGTGCTTCTACACCTGCATTGCTTGCTGTTTGGGGTTTTAGGCTGGGTTTCTGTACAGCACTTTGAGATATCAGCTGATGTACGAAGGGCTATATAAATAAATTTGATTTGATTTGATTTGACCTACAGCCCAGTCAGACATGTTAATGTTACAGACCTACAGCCCAGTCAGACATGTTACTGTTACAGACCTACAGCCCAGTCAGACATGTTACTGTTACAGACCTACAGCGCAGTCAGACATGTTACTGTTACAGACCTACAGCCCAGTCAGTCATGTTACTGTTACAGACCTACAGCCCAGTCAGTTATGTTACTGTTACAGACCTACAGCGCAGTCAGACATGTTACTGTTACAGACCTACAGCCCAGTCAGTCATGTTACTGTTACAGACCTACAGCCCAGTCAGTCATGTTACTGTTACAGACCTACAGCCCAGTCAGACATGTTACTGTTACAGACCTACAGCCCAGTCAGACATGTTACTGTTACAGACCTACAGCCCAGTCAGTCATGTTAATGTTACAGACCTACAGCCCAGTCAGTCATGTTACTGTTACAGACCTACAGCCCAGTCAGACATGTTACTGTTACAGACCTACAGCCCAGTCAGACATGTGTTTGAGCAGCTTCATGTCCGTAGGGATGCTCAGGATGTACAGGAAGTGGAAGAGGATGTCCACTGTTAATATGGCCCCCAGGTGAATGAGTCCCTGCAGAGATATGTTCCATATCGCCCCCTCCTGTCGGGTCAGGTCAGCCTTGTTGGCCTGGAGGAGAGACACACACACGCACACACACACACACACACACGCACGCACACACACACACACACACACACACACACACACAGGTAAGATGAGCCTATAGATGACAGGAGACATCAAAAATGCCAGTCACCGATGCTCTCTCCATTTTGCATATGATATTCTGTGTGCATATACGTGATATGTACCTGAACATAGCACTGAATCCATTGGTTACATAATGTTTATCTGAACATAGCACTGAAATCGTAGGTTACATAATGTTTACCTGAACATAGAACTGAATCCATTGGTTACATGATGTGTACCTGAACATAGAACTTGTCGAAGGTCATAATTGGTCCGAAGTAGAA
This sequence comes from Oncorhynchus tshawytscha, assembly GCF_018296145.1. Lineage (NCBI taxonomy): Eukaryota > Metazoa > Chordata > Actinopteri > Salmoniformes > Salmonidae > Oncorhynchus > Oncorhynchus tshawytscha. The sequence continues at coordinate 39,203,402 of NC_056457.1, read as the reverse complement.
GAAGGGCAGGTAGAAGTTGTACTTGAGGAGTTCCAGAATGCTGTAGTTTCCTTCTTTCTTCTCACAGTTCTCCAGAGCAAAACTCATACAGCGCATGATGGTGAACCCACAACCGCCGTAGAACAGGACGGAACGGAGCTCAAAATCCCCCGTCACAAAACCAGCCTGGTGGAGAGGGAGAGGAAGAGGAGGGTTAGAGGGGAGGAGGGAGAGGAAAGAGAGGAAGAGGAGGGTTAGAGGGGAGGAAGGAGAGGAAGAGAAGTGTTAGAGGGGAGGAGGAAGAGGAAGAGGAAAGAGAGGAAGAGGAGGGTTAGAGGAGGGTTAGAGGGGAGCAGGGAGAGGACAGAGAGGGAGACAAAAGAGAGGAAGAGGAGGGTTGTAGGAGAGGACGGAGAGGGAGACAAAAGAGAGGAAGAGGAGGGTTGTAGGAGAGGACAGAGAGGGAGGGGAAAGAGAGGAAGAGGAGGGTTGTAGGAGAGGATGGAGAGGGAGAGGAAAGAGAGGAAAAGGATGGTTAGAGTGATAGTACAACATTACAGTTTTAGTAAAGTAATAGCATAGTGGTATTATAGGAGTAGTATAGTAGGAGTGTAGTACAGCGGTAGTATAGTAATATTATAGTGTAAGTATAGTAATTGTTTAGCTGTAGTATGTTAGTAGCATGGTAATAGTACAGTGGTAGCAGTAGAGTAATATTACAGTAATAGTATAGTGGTAGCAGTATAGTAATATTACAGTAATAGTATAGTGGTAGCTTAATAATAGCATAGTAGCTGCATAGTAATGGTAGTAGTAGTATAATGGTACAGTAATATTATAGCAGTAGTAGTATAACGGTAGCATATAAATAGTACAGGCATAGTATGGTAATAGTATAGTAGTAGTAGTACAGTAGCAGTATAGTAATGCCATAGTACTACCATGGTAATAGCATAGTAATAGTATAGTATAAGTAGTACATTAATAGTATAGTAATAGTATAGGGGTAGCATAGTAATAGTCTAGTTACAGTAATAATATAGTAATATAAATACAGTAAAAGTATAGTAATAGTATTGTTTTAGCAAAGTAATGTAATAGTAATATTATAGTAATAGTGCAGTAGCAGTAGTATAGTAACAGTATATGTGTAGCACAGTAATTGTATAGTAGCAGTGCAGTAATAGTATAGAAACAGAATAGTAATAGTATAGTAAAGTATTAAAAGTAGTACAGTAATAGTAGAGTAGTAGCAGTGCAGTAATAGTATAGAAACAGAATTGTAATAGTATAGTAAAGTATTAAAAGTAGTACAGTAATAGTAGAGTAGTAGCAGTGCAGTAATAGTATAGAAACAGAATTGTAATAGTATAGTAAAGTATTAAAAGTAGTACAGTAATAGTAGAGTAGTAGCAGTGCGGTAATAGTATAGAAACAGAATTGTAATAGTATAGTAAAGTATTAAAAGTAGTACAGTAACAGTAGAGTAGTAGCAGTGCAGTAATAGTATAGAAACAGAATTGTAATAGTATAGTAAAGTATTAAAAGTAGTACAGTAATAGTAGAGTAGTAGCAGTGCAGTAATAGTATAGAAACAGAATTGTAATAGTATAGTAAAGTATTAAAAGAAGTACAGTAATAGTAGAGTAGTAGCAGTGCAGTAATAGTATAGAAACAGAATATTAATAGTATAGTAAAGTATTAAAAGTAGTACAGTAATAGTAGAGTAGTAGCAGTGCAGTAATAGTATAGAAACAGAATTGTAATAGTATAGTAAAGTATTAAAAGAAGTACAGTAATAGTAGAGTAGTAGCAGTGCAGTAATAGTATAGAAACAGAATATCAATAGTATAGTAAAGCAGTGCAGTAATAGTACAGTAGTAGCAGTGTAGTACTGTTATAGTAATAGTATAGTAGCAGTATAGTAGAGTAATAAGTAAATAGTAGATAGTAGAGTAATAGTATAGTCATATTAGTACACCAATAGTATAATGGTAACATATTAAAAGTATGGTTGCAGTATAGTAATAGTATGGTGATAGTATAGCAATAAGAGTATGGCAAAAGTGTAGTAATAGTATAGCAGCAGTACAGTAAGAGTATGGCAATAGTGTAGTAATAGTATAGCAGCAGTACACTAAGAGTATGGCAATAGTGTAGTAATAGTATAGGAGCAGCATATTCAGTCTATTAATAGTATATTAGCAGTATAGCAATAGTATAGTGGCAGCATATTAATAGTATAGTGGCAGTATAGTAATAGGGTATTAATAGTATACCAGCAGTATAGTATTAGTATAGTGGTAGATTTTAATAGTATAGTGGTATCATAGTGATAGTATAGTTGCAGAAGTAGTAATAGTGGTAGTATAGTGGAAGCATAGTATTTGTATAGTAGCAGCATAGTAATAGTATAGTAGCAGTATAGTAGTAGTACAGTGGCAGCATAGCAATATTATAGTAATGGTATAGTGATAAAATAGTGGTAGCATAGTGGTGGCATAGTAGTATAGTAGTAGTGCAGAAATAGTATAGTGGTAGTATAGTAGCAGTAGTAGTAATGGAATATTGGCAGTATAGTATAGTGATAGATAGTGCAGCTAGATAGTAATGGTATTGTAATAGTAAGTAACACATTGTAATAGTATGGTAACATTATATTAATATATAGTTGTGGAATAGTAATAGTATTATATCAGTAAAAATAGTACAGTGATTGTATAGTAGTAGTAGTAGTAGTATAGTAATATCATAGTGGTAGCATAGTAATAGTATAGTAGCAGTATAGTACTTGTATAGTAGCAGTATAGTAGTGGTTTGGTAATAGTATAATACTAGTATATCAGCAGTATAGTAACAGTACAGTAGCAGTATTATAATAGTATAGTAATATCATAGTATCAGTATAGTACATCGGTAGCATAGCAATAGTATAGTACCAGTATATCAATAGTATAGTGGTAGTACCGTAACAGTATAGTACACATGTAGTAATAGTATAGTAGTAGTATAGTAATAGTTTAGTGGTGGCGATATAGTAGTAGTGCAGTAGCAGTTCAGTAATATTATTATAGTAGTGTATTAATAGTATGGTTGTATATAGTAATGCTATAGTGATAGTATAGTACCAGTGTAGTTGTACCATGGTGTTAGTATAGTAGAAATAGTATAGTAGCAGTATAGTAGCAGTATGGTAGTATTATAGTAATACTACAGCAACAGCATAGTAATATTGTTGTAGTATAGCAGCAGTGTTGTAATAGTGTAGTAATAGTATTGCCATAGTATAGTATTAGTTTACTAGTATATAGCTTTAGTGTAGTGGTAGTGTAGTAATAGTATTGCCATAGTATAGTATTAGTTTACTAGTATATAGCTTTAGTGTAGTGGTAGTGCAATAATACTATTGCCATAGTATAGTATTAGTTTACTAGTATATAGCTTTAGTGTAGTGGTAGTGTAGTAATAGTATTGCCATAGTATAGTAATTGTTTAATAGTATATAGCTTTAGTGTAGTGGTAGTGTAGTAATAGTGTAGTAATAGTATTGTCATAGTATAGTATTAGTTTACTAGTATATAGCTTTAGTGTAGTAATAGTATTGCCATAGTATAGTATTAGTTTACGAGTATATAGCTTTAGTGTAGTGGTAGTGTAGTAATACTATTGCCATAGTATAGTATTAGTTTACTAGTATATAGCTTTAGTGTAGTGGTAGTGCAGTAATACTATTGCCATAGTATAGTATTAGTTTACTAGTATATAGCTTTAGTGTAGTGGTAGTGTAGTAATAGTGTAGTAATATTATTGTCATAGTATAGTATTAGTTTACTAGTATATAGCTTTAGTGTAGTGGTAGTGTAGTAATAGTATTGCCATAGTATAGTATTAGTTTACTAGTATATAGCTTTAGTGTTGTACTAGTGTAGTAATAGTATTGTCATAGTATAGTATTAGTTTACTAGTGTATAGCTTGAGTGTAGTGGTAGTGTAGTAATAGTATTGCCATAGTATAGTATTAGTTTACTAGTATATAGCTTTAGTGTAGTGGTAGTGCAATAATACTATTGCCATAGTATAGTATTAGTTTACTAGTATATAGCTTTAGTGTAGTGGTAGTGTAGTAATAGTATTGCCATAGTATAGTAATTGTTTAATAGTATATAGCTTTAGTGTAGTGGTAGTGTAGTAATAGTGTAGTAATAGTATTGTCATAGTATAGTATTAGTTTACTAGTATATAGCTTTAGTGTAGTGGTAGTGTAGTAATAGTATTGCCATAGTATAGTATTAGTTTACTAGTATATAGCTTTAGTGTAGTGGTAGTGTAGTAATAGTATTGCCATAGTATAGTATTAGTTTACTAGTATATAGCTTTAGTACAGTGGTAGTGTAGTAATAGTGCAGTAGTAGTTTAGTAACAGTATAGTGGTATTACAGTGATAGTACATTAATAATGTTGTAGTAGTATCGTCATGGTATATTAGTAATAGTAGAGTAGCAGTATGTTACTCGTATACTGTTAGGTTCTAATATAACCTAGTAAAACTCACTGACGATTAGTAAAGTTTAAACCAAGTTTATTCACCCATTGGGTCGATACAGCTGCATAAGACAAAGACATATTTCCACCAGTGGTAAAAAAAAACAGACTTGGGTCTCCTCCTTCCTTCTAAACAGCTTTATTACTAGGCAGGAAGTTAAGTAATACGGCCCTCAAACTGTTCATTCTCCCTTAAGGTGACCTGACATGACCTAAACCCCTTCCTCACTACTCCACAGCTCTCCTGCCATTATCATCAGTGACTGCAATCATGCGATTGCCTCTCCTCTACTCAGCATCTCCCAAAGCCCCCTGGCTCCTATCCAACTTGACCCTCCTACAGATACCCATTCACTTCTGGTGTAGAAACCAGACTATGGCACTCCTCATGTCTCTAGTTTAGCTGATGATTAACAATATTTAAAGTTTGAAATACGAACCCATCAATAGTAATAGTATAGTAAAAGTATAGTATTAAAACAGTAATAATATAGTAGAAGTATAATAATAGGGTTAGCCTACGAGTAGTATAGTAGTAATATTACATTAATACTATAGTAGTAGCAGTATAGTAATATGATAGTAGTAGTAGTATAGTAGCAATAGTACAGTAATAGTTGTAGCAGTATAGTAGCATTATAGCAATATGATAGTAGTAGTGTAGTAGTAATAGTACATTAATACTATGGTAGTAGCAATAACCCTAACCCTAACCCAACACTGGATGCCCTAATCCTAACTCTAACCTCTAACCCTAACCCTAAGCCAACACTGGACGCCCCAACCCTAACTCTGACCTCTAACCCTAACCTCTAACCTCTAACCCTAACCCTAACCTCTAACCCTAACCCTAACCCAACACTGGACGCCCTAACCCTAACCCTAACCTCTAACCCTAACCCAATACTGGACGCACTAACCCTAACCCTAACCCAACACTGGACGCCCTAACCCTAACTCTAACCTCTAACCTCTGACCCGAACCCTAACCCTAACCCAACACTGGACGCCCTAAACCTAACCCTAACCTCTAACCTCTAACCCTAACCCTAACTCTAACCTCTAACCCTAACCCAACACTGGACGCCCTAACCCTAACTCTAACCACTAATCTCTAACCCTAACCCAACACTGGATGCCCTAACCCTAACCCAACACTGGACACCCTAACCCTAACCCTAACCTCTAACCCAACACTGGACGCCCTAACCCTAACCCTAACCCTAACCTCTAACCCAACACTGGAAGCCCTAACCCTAACCTTTAACCTCTAACCCTAACCTCTAACCTCTAACCCAACACTGGACGCCCTAACCCTAACCCTAACCTCTAACCTTAACCCTAACCTCTAACCCAACAATGGAAGCCCTAACCCTAACCTTTAACCTCTAACCCTAACCTCTAACCTCTAACCCAACACTGGAAGCCCTAACCCTAACCTTTAACCTCTAACCCTAACCTCTAACCTCTAACCCAACACTGGACGCCCTAACCCTAACCTTTAACCTCTAACCCTAACCTCTAACCCAACACTGGAAGCCCTAACCCTAACCTTTAACCTCTAACCCTAACCTCTAACCTCTAACCCAACACTGGAAGCCCTAACCCTAACCTTTAACCTCTAACCCTAACCTCTAACCTCTAACTCAACACTGGAAGCCCTAACCCTAACCTTTAACCTCTAACCAGCTCACTTCCCGAAGGATTTCTCCCCTCCAGTTGCTGGCTCACCTCTCTAACCACGAGGCTACCTGCCACCCAGTAGTAATGTATTGTAGTGTATTCTTCTTACCTGCCAGGATATGAATGGTTCCATCTTGAATGTGGACAGGGTGGTGAGTCCAGCTAGGAAGCAGAGCCAGCGCAGTTTAACCAGAGAGATACTGTAGAGCAGCACACAGTGGGACAGGATCAGAGTGGTGTAGGTCCAACCCATAGTGACCAGCACCGCCAGGGTACCGTAACACAGGTACATGAGGCTCCTATGCTGTGGACAGACAGACAGACAGGGGTACCGTAACACAGGTACATCAGGCTCCTCTGCTGTGGACAGACAGACAGACAGACAGACAGACAGACAGACAGACAGACACAGACAGACAGACAGACAGACAGACAGACAGACAGACAGACAGACAGACAGACAGACAGACAGACAGACAGACAGACAGACAGACAGACAGACAGACAGACAGACAGACAGACAGACAGACAGACAGAATCAACATGTACAACTGGGACCTATGATGTGGAGAGACAGACAGGCTGTCCTTGATTCAGTCCTCTGTGTACATCATGATATTGGGTGTAGGTACCTTGATTCAGTCCTTGATGTGATGCACCAATTATAAACTGTTTTCTTTTTTCTCCAAGGTCGTAAGCATACACAGAGACAAATCTATGGATAGATCTTTATGTACTGTATATATTTAAACGTATGGATATATATATATTTCTGAAGATCCTTGTCCTCTATAGAATGAGTTTGCTGACAGGGCAGTCACACAGACACAACCAGGTTAGCTCCTCCCTCCCTCCCTCCCTCCCTCCCTCCCTCCCTCCCTCCCTCCCTCCCTCCCCCTCCCTCCCTCCCTCCCTCCCTCCCTCCCTCCCTCCCTCCCTCCCATCACTAAGTATCTAAAGATATTAAAAGCTACTGTACAATGTAGCATGGCTTTGGAGGGTGACAAAACTGGTTCCAAAGGATGATGAAGCTGATATTCTTAACTGGAAAGATGATGTCTGTGTCCTAAATGGTACCCTATTCCCTACATAGGGCACTACATTTGACCATGTTGGATACAGAGTTGCAGATGTAAATCCACCTGTGGAGCCAGCATGGAGCAGATCTTAGCGAAGATCACATGACCAGACAGGGCGAAGAGGATGTGGTCCCGGAACGTAGAGAACCACATCACCCACTCAAAGTCAGCCGTATCCTGCAGCCAGATAAAATAGAGTAGGGATCTCAGTCATATCAGAGGATGATTTGGATCTTAGTTGTTACTAACATATAAAAGGTCCACAAGTCAGCCTGAATTTAAAGCGTTCCTCTCACCATCCTCCTGCCGAAGTAGTACCATCCTGGTGTCACGCTGGACTTGAACGTCTTTCTGTTTGCATTCGCTGGAAAATACAACTTTGATTAGCTTAGATTTTAAGTTAGAAAAATGTGACAAAAAAATCCATTCTGTAATGCTTAGGACCGTGTGTGTGTGTGTGTGTGTGTGTGTGTGTGTGTGTGTGTGTGTGTGTGTGTGTGTGCGTGGGGGTGTGTGGGGGTGTGTGTGTGTGTGTTTGTGCGTACATGCGCGCCTGCGTGCGTGTATGTGTGTGCGTATACTTACAGCTGGACACATCAAAGATCCAGCTGGCAGCCCACAACAAGCCCAGATAGACCACTGTGTTATAGAAGTACAGCTCATATCTGGGCAGGGCTGCCTTGATCCCCATGGTGACCGATCAGCTGGTGGAACCCACACACTCAGAACCTGGAGGGTAGGGACAGACACCCTCCACTCAGAAGGGACCTGCAGAGGTGGAACAATCACTAACATCAGTTAACATCAGTTAACATCACTATCATTGGTTAACATCAGTTAACATCACTAATATCAGTTAACATCAGTTAACATCAGTTAACATCAGTTAACATCACTAATATCAGTTAACATCAGTTAACATCAGTTAACATCACTATCATCAGTTAACATCACTAACATCAGTTAGCATCACTAACATCAGTTAACATCACTAATATCAGTTAACATCACTTAACATCACTTAACATCGGTTAACATCACTAACACCAGTTAACATCAGTTAACATCACTATCATCAGTTAACATCACTAACATCAGTTAGCATCACTAATATCAGTTAACATCACTAATATCAGTTAACATCAGTTAACATCACTATCATCAGTTAACATCACTTAACATCACTTAACATCAGTTAACATCACTAATATCAGTTAACATCACTAACATCAGTTAACATCACTTAACATCACTTAACATCAGTTAACATCACTAACACCAGTTAACATCAGTTAACATCACTATCATCAGTTAACATCACTAACATCAGTTAACATCACTAACATCAGTTAACATCACTAACATCAGTTAACATCACTAACATCAGTTAACATCACTAATATCAGTTAACATCACTTAACATCACTTAACATCGGTTAACATCACTAACACCAGTTAACATCAGTTAACATCACTAATATCAGTTAACATCAGTTAACATCACTAATGTCAGTTAACATCAGTTAACATCACTATCATCAGTTAACATCAGTTAACATCACTAATATCAGTTAACATCACTTAACATCACTTAACACCAGTTAACATCAGTTAACATCAGTTAACATCACTAACATCAGTTAACATCAGTTAACATCAGTTAACATCACTAATATCAGTTAACATCAGTTAACATCACTAATATCAGTTAACATCACTTAACATCACTTAACATCGGTTAACATCACTAACACCAGTTAACATCAGTTAACATCACTAACATCAGTTAACATCACTAATATCAGTTAACATCACTAATATCAGTTAACATCACTAATATCAGTTAACATCACTAATATCAGTTAACATCACTAATATCAGTTAACATCACTAATATCAGTTAACATCACTAATATCAGTTAACATCACTAATATCAGTTAACATCACTAACATCAGTTAACATCACTAATATCAGTTAACATCACTAATATCAGTTAACATCACTAATATCAGTTAACATCACTAATATCAGTTAACATCACTAATATCAGTTAACATCACTAATATCAGTTAACATCACTAATATCAGTTAACATCACTAATATCAGTTAACATCACTAATATCAGTTAACATCACTAACATCAGTTAACATCACTAATATCAGTTAACATCAGTTAACATCACTAACATCAGTTAACATCACTAATATCAGTTAACATCACTAATATCAGTTAACATCACTAATATCAGTTAACATCACTAATATCAGTTAACATCACTAATATCAGTTAACATCACTAATATCAGTTAACATCACTAATATCAGTTAACATCACTAATATCAGTTAACATCACTAATATCAGTTAACATCAGTTAACATCACTAATATCAGTTAACATCACTTAACATCACTAATATCAGTTAACATCACTTAACATCACTTAACATCGGTTAACATCAGTTAACACCAGTTAACATCAGTTAACATCACTATCATCAGTTAACATCACTAACATCACTTAACATCACTTAACATCGGTTAACATCACTAACACCAGTTAACATCAGTTAACATCACTAATATCAGTTAACATCACTAATATCAGTTAACATCACTAATATCAGTTAACATCACTAACATCAGTTAACATCACTAATATCAGTTAACATCAGTTAACATCACTAACATCAGGACTGTTTTGATCAAGTGGACTGGATTATATTCCGGGTTGCCTCTGAGAATAGCATTGATGATTACACTGACTCAGTCACTAGGTTCATCAGGAAGTGTATAGAGGATGTTGCACCTATCCAAACCAAAAAACATGGATAGAAGGGCAGCATTCGCACAAAACTGAAAGAGCGAACAAGGGGACTGAGAACATGGTTGGGTACAAACAGTCCAGTTATGCCCTTTGAAAGGCAAATAAAGAGGCAAAACATCAGTACAGAGACAAAGTGGAGATGCAATTCAATGGCTCGGACATTAGACGTATGTGGCAGGGACTCTAGACCATCACAGATTATAAAGGGAAAACCAGCCATCGATGGCTTGCTCCCGGACAAGCTAAACACCTTCTTCGTCCACTTTGAGGAAAACATAATGCTGCCAACAAGGGCCACAACCTCTCTCGAGGACTGTGAGCTCTCGTTCTCCGTGGCCGACATGAGTAAAACATTTAATATTGTTACCCCTCGCAAGGCTGCTGGCCCAGATGGCATCCCTAGCCGCGTCCTCAGAGTATGGCAGACCAGCTGACTGGAGTATTTACAAACATATTCGATCTCTCCCTATCCAGGTCTGTCATCCCCACTTGCTTCAAGACGTCCACCATTGTTTCCGATACCCAAGCAAGCAAATTACAGGCTTAAAATGGACAGAAACAAAGACCTTTCTTCTGAAACTCGTCAGTCTATTCCTGTTCTGAGAAATGAAAACTATTCCATGTGAGAAATTGCCAAGAAACTGAAGATCTCGTACAACGCTGTGTACTACTCCCTTCACAGAACAGCACAAACTGGCACTAACCAGAATAGAAAGAGGAGTGGGAGGTCCTGGTGCACAACTGAGCAAGAGGACAAGTACATTAGAGCGTCTAGTTCGAGAAACAGTCGCCTCAAGTCCTCAACTGGTAGCGTTATTAAATAGTACACGCAAAACATCAGTCTCAACATCAACATGGAAGAGGTGACTCCTGGATGCTGGCCTTCTAGGCAGAGTTTCTCTGTCCAGTGTCTGTGTTCTTTTGCCCATCTTAATCTTTTATTTTTATTGGCCAGTCTGAGAAATGGCATCCCGGAGTCGCCTTTTCACTGTTGAAGCTGGTGTTTTGCACGTGCTATTTAATGAAGCTGCCAGTTGAGGACTTGTGAGGCGTCTGTTTCTCAAACTAGACACTCTAATGTACTTGTCTTCTTGCTCATTTGTGCACTGGGGCCTCCGACTCTGCTTTTTATTCTGGTTAGAGCCAGTTTGCCGAGACCAAGAGGTTGATAAAAAGGCCATCAGACTTTTGAACAGCCATCACTGGCCAGCCACCGCCTGGTACTCTGCCCAGCACCTTAGAGACATTGAACACTGGGAACTTTAACAATGTTTACATGCTGTTTTACCCACTTTATAAAAAGAAACGTCCCTTTTTCAGGACCCTGTCTTTCAAAGGTAATTCGTAAAAATCCAAATAACTTCACACATCTTCATTGTAAAGGGTTTAAACACTGTTTCCCATGCTTGTTTAATGAACCATAAACAATTCATGAACCTGCACCTGTGGGACGGTCGTTAAGACACTAACAGTGTACAGACGGTAGGCAATTAAGGTCACAGTTATGAAAACTTAGGACACTAAAGAGGCCTTTCTACTGACTCTGAAAAACACCAAAAGAAAGATTCCCAGGGTCCCTGCTCATCTGCATGAATGTGACTTAGGCATGCTGCAAGGAGGCATGAGGACTGCAGATGTGGCCAGGGCAATAAATTGCAATGTCCGTACTGTGAGACACCTAAGACGGAGATAGAGGGAGACAGGGCGGAAAGCTGATCGTCCACGCAGTTTCAGACCACATGTAACAACACGGGATCGGTATATCCGAACACCTGAGGGACAGGTACAGGATGGCAACAACAACTGCCCGAGTTACACCAGGAACGCACAATCCCTCCATCAGTGCTCAGACTGTCCGCAATAGGCTGAGAGAGGCTGGACTGAGGGCTTGTAGTCCTGTTGTAAGGCAGATCCTCACCAGACATCACCGGTAACACCGTCGCTAATGGTCACAAACCCACCGTCGCCGGACCAGACAGGACTGACAAAAAGTGCTCTTCTCTGATGTGTCACGGTTTTGTCTCACCAGGGGTGATGGTCGGATTCGCGTTTATCGTCGAAAGAGCATTACACCGAGGTCTGTACTCTGGAGCGGGATCGATTTGGAAGTGGAGGGTCTGTCATGGTGTGTCACAGCATCATCGGACTGAGCTTGTTGTCATTGCAGGTAGTCTCAACGCTGTGCGTTAGATGGAAGACATCCTCCTCCCTCATGTGGTACCCTTCCTGCAGGCTCATCCTGACATGACCCTCCAGCATGACAATGCCACCAGCCATACTGATCTCAATCCCTGAGCATGTCTGGGACCTGTTATGCGTGATTTCCTGCAAGACAGGATAGTCACAGCAAGAACTGGGAAATCTGGTCCAGTTCATGAGGAGGAGATGCACCAGATACTAACTGTTACTTTTGATTTTGACCCCCCCTTTGTTCAGGGACACATTATTCCATTTCTGTTAGTCACATGTCTGTGGAACATGTTCAGTTTATGTCTCAGTTGTTGAATCTTGTTGTGTTCATACGTATTTTTACACATGTTAAGTTTGCTGAAAATAAATGCAGTTGACAGTGAGAGGACATTTATTTTTTTGCTGAGTTTATGCACAGTATATATGTACAGGATGTACTGTATTCTAGTCAGAGACTTGATTGATCCAAGAAACACGCACAATGGACATTAGACTGGTGGAAATCTGTCCTTAGGTCTGATGAGACCACATTAGATGGACATTAGACTGGTAGAAATCTGTCCTTTGGTATGATGAGTCCACATTAGATGGACATTAGACTGGTGGAAATCTGTCCTTTGGTATGATGAGTCCACATTAGATGGACATTAGACTGGTGGAAATCTGTTCTTTGGTATGATGAGTCCACATTAGATGGACATTAGACTGGGGGAAATCTGTCCTTAGGTCTGATGAGACCACATTAGATGTACATTAGACTGGTGGAAATCTGTCCTTTGGTATAATGAGTCCACATTAGATGGATATTAGACTGGTGGAAATTTGTCCTCAGGTTTGATGAGACCACATTAGATGGACATTAGACTGATGTAAATTTGTCCTCAGGTTTGATGAGTCCACATTAGATGGACATTAGACTGGTGGAAATCTGTCCTTAGGTCTGATGAGTCCACATTAGATGGACATTAGACTGGTGGAAATTTGTCCTCAGGTTTGATGAGTCCACATTAGATGGACATTAGACTGGTGGAAATCTGTCCTTAGGTCTGATGAGACCACATTTGATGTTTGTTTACAACCGCCGTGTCTTTGTGAGAAGCAGAGTAGTTGAACGGATGATTACCACATGCGTGGTTCCCACCGTGAAGCATGGAGGAAGAGGTATGATGGTATGGGGGTGCTTTGCTGGTGACACTGTCTGTGATTTATTTACAATTCAAGGCACACTTAACCAGCATGGCTGACACAGAATTCTTCAGCGATATGCCATCCTAACTGGTTTGCGCTTAGTGGGACAATAATTTGTTTTTCAACAGGACAATGACCCAACACACCTCCAGGTTGTGTATTGGCTATTTGACCAAGAAGGAGAGTGATGGAGTGCTGCATCACCCAACCTCAACCCAATTGAGATGGTTTGGGATGAATTGGAGCGCAGAGTGAAGAAAAAGCAGTCAACAAGTGCTCAGCAACAGTCTTCAAGACTGTTGGAAAATCATTCCAGGTGAAGCTGGTTGAGAGAATGCCAAGAGTGTGAAAAGCTGTCATCAAGGCAAAGGGTGGCTACGTTAAAGAATCTGTATTTTGATATGTTTAACACTTTTTTTGGTTACTACATGATTCCATATATGTTATTTCATAGTTTTAATGTCTTCACTATTATTCTACAATGTAGAAGATAGTAAAAATAAAGACAAACCCTGGAATGAGTAGGTGTGTCTAAACTATTGACTGGTCCTGTATATCTATTCCAGACTCTGATATTTGTAACTTTGTGTATTCAGTGTGTATTGTTATTGTGTTGATGTATATTATTGCTCTATTGGAGCTAGAAAAATGAGCATTTCACAGCATGATAACAAGTTACTTTGATATGATTTGAACATCTGTAAAGCTGTGTAGGCGACCAATAAACCTTGATTGAATTGGACTTCCTCTTTCCTAAACCTTTTCTGAACTTAGGGCTCTATTCAATCCATATAAATTCAGCTTCATAGTGAAATTGACAATTATTGGCAATGTTCCCGTGGTTTCGGAGACGACTGTACATTCACGGTAAATGCTGCATATGTCAGCTCAATGGGAAATTACCTTCACATTTCTAGTGGGCAATCTGTATTGAATAGAGCCATGAGTCTCTCTCACTCTCTCAAAGTGAACAAATGTCACATTGTAGCTCAGCTATCTGTAAAGCTAGCAATTCTCTCTGTTAGCACCAGCCCCATGTCATCAACAGGCTAGGGCTGTGTCCCAAATGGCACCCTATTTCCTAAAGGTCTTGGTCAAAAGTAGTGCACTAAATATGGAATAGTGTCCCATTTGAGATGCAGTCAGGCCTGGTCTATAGTTACCACTGTTTCAATCAGAGTCAGATATCAATGTGATGGAGCGGCAGGCTATGACTTAAAAATAGTCCCTCGCCCTCCAGTTTACATTCAGGTCAGTGTCACGTTTGGACAAACTACTGTATTTGGCTGCAGTACTAGTAGACTAATGACTACTGTATTCACAGTAACTCTCCCTCTCTGAGTCATAAAAAGCGGTCATTTATATACACTAGTGTTATCAGAGATAGCAGAGAACCTAGAGACCTCTCTCTCTTTCTCTGGAATTATATACAGTAGTGTTATCAGAGATGGTAGAGAACCTAGAGACCTCTCTCTTTCTCTGGAATTATATACAGTAGTGTTATCAGAGATGGTAGAGAACCTAGAGACCACTCTCTTTCTCTGGAATTATATACAGTAGTGTTATCAGAGATGGTAGAGAACCTAGAGACCTCTCTATTTCTCTGGAATTATATACAGTAGTGTTATCAGAGATGGTAGAGAACCTAGAGACCACTCTCTTTCTCTGGAATTATATACAGTAGTGTTATCAGAGATGGTAGAGAACCTAGAGACCTCTCTCTATTTCTCTGGAATTATATACAGTAGTGTTATTAGAGATAGTAGAGAACCTAGAGACCTCTCTCTTTCTCTGGAATTATATACAGTAGTGTTATCAGAGATGGTAGAGAACCTAGAGACCTCTCTCTATTTCTCTGGAATTATATACAGTAGTGTTATCAGAGATGGTAGAGAACCTAGAGACCTCTCTCTATTTCTCTGGAATTATATACAGTAGTGTTATTAGATACGTCCTTTCATGGGCAACGTTAGCTAGTTAACATTAGCTTTCTACATCTTGCTACATATTGAACTTCCATCCTCTCAGTCCAAGGGCACAATGTATTTTACGGGTGGATCAGAGTCGCTGATGGACATTTCAGCTAGCTAGCTTTAGCTAGCTATTTTGTCCTGGGAGATGAACATCGGGTTGTTATTTTACCTTGACATGCATATGGTCCGATGTACAGCACTTCTTCCTCCATTTAGATGTTGTGTAGATACTAGATCATATTAACATATTATTACTACAAGATACTGATCACTTGTCAATGTTTGTCCAGACACAGGACGGATAGGCTGTCATCAGCTTTATATCTGACTGGACCTTTAATATAATGTCTTTGAACATGGTTCATGTGTATCTAGAAGGAGAGGAACAACAGGACAGACAAGGACTCTGAGAGGTCATCTATTCCTATACAGCAGCTGTTGCCTATTTGGAGCTAACTGCTGAACATTTCTGACACTGATTTGTTATATATATATAGACTACCATTCAAAAGTTTGGGGTCACTTAGAAATGTCCTTGTTTTTGAAAGAAAGGCATATTTTTTTGTCCATTAAAATAACATCAAATTGATCAGAAATACAGTGTAGACATTGTTAATGTTGTATATGACTACTGTAGCTGGAAATGGCAGATTTTTTATGGAATATCTACATAGGCGTACAGAGGCCCATTATCAGCAACCATCACTCCTGTGTTCCAATGGCACGTTGTGTTAGCTAATCCAAGTTTATCATTTTAAAAGGCTAATTGATCATTAGAAAACCCTTTTGTAATTATGTTAGCACAGCTGAAAACTTTTGTTCTGGTTAAAGAAGCAATAAAACGGGCCTTCTTTAGACTAGTTGAGTATCTGGAGCATCAGAATTTGCGGGTTCGATTACAGGCTCAAAATGGACAGAAACAAAGACCTTTTTTCTGAAACTCGTCAGTCTATTCTTGTCCTGAGAAATGAAGGCTATTCCATGTGAGAAATTGCCAAGAAAATGAAAATCCTCGTACAACGCTGTGTACTACTCCCTTCACAGAAAAGCGCAAACTGGCTCTAACCAGAATAGAAAGAGGAGTGGGAGGCATCAGTGCACAACTGAGCAAGAGGACAAGTACATTAGAGCGTCTAGTTCGATAAACAGACATCTCACAAGTACTCAACTGGCAGCTTCATTAAACAGTACCTGCAAAACACCAGTCTCAACGTCAACAGTGAAGAGGCGACTCCAGGATGCTGGCCTTCTAGGCAGAGTTGCAAAGTGAAAAGCTATATCTCAGACTGGCCAATAAAAATAAAAGATTAAGATGGGCAAAAGAGAGAACACAGACACAGACGAGTCTAAGTTTGAGGTGTTCGGATCAGAAAGAAGAACATTACTGAGACGCAGAAAAAATGGAAAGATGCTGGAGGAGTGACGTCATCTGTCAAGCCTGGTGGAGGCAATGTGATGGTCTGGGGGTGCTTTGGTGGTGGTAAAGTGAGAGATTTGTTCAGGGTAAAAGGGATCTTGAAGAAGGAAGGCTATCACTCCATTTTGCAACATCATGCCATACCCTGTGGACGGTCCTTAATTGGAGACAATTTTCTCCTACAACAGGACAATGACCCAAAGCACAGCTCCAAACTATGCAAGAACTATTTAGGGAAGAAGCAGTCAGCTGGTATTCTGTCTATAATGGAGTGGCCAGCACTGTCACCGGATCCCAACCCTATTGAGCTGTTGTGGGAGCAGCTTGACCGTATGGTACGTAAGAAGTGCCCATCAAGCCAATCCAACTTGTGGGAGGTGCTTCAGGAAGCATGGGGTGAAATCTCTCCAGATTTCCTCAACAAATTGACAACTGTAATTGCTGCAAAAGTAGCATTCTTTGACGAAAGCAACGTTTGAAGGACACAATTATTATTTCCATTAAAAATCATTATTTATAACCTTGTCAACGTCTTGACTGTATTTCCTATTCATTTTGCAACTAATTTCATGTCTGTTTTCATGGAAAACAAGGACATTTCTAAGTGACCCCAAACTGTTGAACGGTGGTGTATGTTCATTACATTGATTATTAGTGCTTTTTTGGTCTCAAATGACATTGTAACATATATGGAACTGCCTAAACTGCTAAACCAAGTGTTTACGATCTGAACATATAACTAAACGCTTTTATGAAACTCTATTTAAACGCGTCAAGGCATTTAGAATTTCAATGCAAACGCGTCAGTGTTTAGATTGTAAACACCAAAACATGTAGCATTTTTTAAACACAAGAACACATTTATTCAGCACAAGGCATTTTAAACACTAAATACTGGGGGTGTTGTTTTAACACTGTAGGGTATAAAGCTGTATTTGCGTATATCCAAGCTTTCCTTTCGAGTGAATGTGAGAGATACCCACCCATGACTGTGTTTGTTAGTGACAGAGTCATGGTTGTTGCATTTAGTAAGATCTACTCTGGAAGCCTTTTATCAGAAACCGTCTAAGTGAATGTCTTTCAATAAAAAGTTAACCTTTTATGACCACATATTAATTAGACAGGTCATAAGGCCTTTAGTTATGGACTAGTTAGTCTTTAGTTGTGGTCTAGTTATCCTCAGTCTTTAGTTATGGACTAGTTATCCTCAGTCTTTAGTTATGACCTAGTTATCCTCAGTCTTTAGTTATGTCCTAGTTATCCTCAGTCTTTAGTTATGACCTAGTTATCCTCAGTCTTTAGTTATGACCTAGTTATCCTCAGTCTTTAGTTATGTCCTAGTTATCCTCAGTCTTTAGTTATGGTCTAGTTATCCTCAGTCTTTAGTTATGACCTAGTTATCCTCAGTCTTTAGTTATGGTCTAGTTATCCTCAGTCTTTAGTTATGACCTAGTTATCCTCAGGTTATGACCTAGTTATCCTCAGTCTTTAGTTATGTCCTAGTTATCCTCAGTCTTTAGTTATGGTCTAGTTATCCTCAGTCTTTAGTTATGACCTAGTTATCCTCAGTCTTTAGTTATGGTCTAGTTATCCTCAGTCTTTAGTTATGACCTAGTTATCCTCGAAATTGTGTCCTAAAAATCCAGGATAAAGGGCCACATCAGAACAAGTCAAATTACACTGGTTTGTGAAGTGATTAGAAATTCCTATCTGAATCCAGCCAAAGAGAGAGTATCCAACAATTGAAATATTTGTATCACCCACAATCTGCAATCATTATTACTGCTATGGCAATTCACTTATCAAACAGTACTAGCTCAACCATCTCAACTGGAACAACCATCTCAGTAATGGGTGCAATAAATCCAACCCCTTTCAGATTGGATTAGTTTTCAGGTGCAATATGTCCAACCCCTTTCAGATTGGATTAGTTTTCGGGTGCAATAAATCCAACCCCTTTCAGATTGGATTAGTTTTCAGGTGCAATATGTCCAACCCCTTTACAGATTGGATTATTTTAGAAAAATGTAAGTTATTTATCTTTGTATAGTAAAAGATCAATAAATCAATCAACATACATGATAAAACCATAGATATTAAAACAAACTATTCTAAAAACTAACCTGCAACAAAGCATGCTGGGAAATATGATAATGAGGCCCCTTTCACGTCTTTTTCACTCTAGAAAGTTCATGGTAATTACCTCAATACAGTCAAGTAAAAACAACAACATGCGGTTAAACCTATTTATTGAATCAAATGTCCTGTTCAGTTGTCCTGAAATGTAGATAAGGTGACAGACATTCATAACACTGATCTGAAAAAAAAGCCATGGAAAGTCACATACATTTCTAATGACTAAATAGACTCTAAACAGGACCATGTGAAGGTAAACACTAGTGTTTAACATCTGAATACTTTGCAGATGTAGGTGTTATCCTGGTTGGAAACGGACTGGAAAAAGCTGACTATAGTGTTTAATCTAGCATGCTAAACACTTGTTGGCTAATATAAATGCTTTATCTTTACGTTTTAAACATTGATATTTAGGTTATGAACGTGTCACGTTTCATGGTTTTCCAGTGTAGCCTATTGTATTAGTCGAAGGGTCATTGACTATTGACCAATTTTAGTCTACTTAATATTTTTACTAGGCTACTTTATTCTGCTTGCTAGGAATAATAGCCCACATTGCATTAAACATGCACATTTGATCTCCATAATGAAAACTGTTGCTGCTATTAAAATCACTTCTCTGTGATGTTAGCTGGTTAAATGTCACATGGTCATGCATTGCAGTTTGTAACCTTATTGCGCTTATAATAGCAACACCTGTTGCGGTACTGACCTTGAGGAGGCAAAGTAGCTGTAACCCCCAAACAAGTCAACAAAGTAAATGCAATCCCCCTTAAAACTAAATAAAAAGACCAAATGGAAAATGAAGGTGGGGAAAAAAAGCAGTCTCGTGCATCTGCAGTGTTGTTATCGGTCCAGTGGTGTGGTCGTAGCGCGGGACCACTGACTCCCCGGGAGGAAGCGGACAACAATTAAAGGTGCATCTGGATTTATTTATTTTCTCAGAGGGGGCGGACCCGTTTTAGTGCCTGTCACAACAAAATATAGTGGTAACTGTAGCTCACCGTTATATCTGTTGCCCAGTAATATCTCTAATGTAACTATTATTATCTGTCAATTCATCCCGTATCAAATAGATAAAGGTTCATTGGGTTTCCATGACAAGTCCAGGTTATACAGAAGAGCTCTGTTGGTTCTGGAAGTCATGACCAGGATGAGCTGAAACAAGGAAGAGAGGGTCATGACCAGGATGAGCTGAAACATGGGAGAGAGGGTCATGGCCAGGATGAGCTGAAACAGGGGAGAGAAGGTCATAGCCAGGATGAGCTGAAACAAGGGAGGGTCATGACCAGGATGAGCTGAAACAGGGGAGAGAGGGTCATGACCAGGATGAGCTGAAACAAGGAAGAGAGGGTCATAGCCAGGACGACCTGAAACAGGGGAGAGAGGGTCATGACCAGGATAAGCTGAAACAAGGGAGGGAGGGTCATGACCAGGATGAGCTGAAACAAGGGAGAGAGGGTCATAGCCAGGATGAGCTGAAACAAGGGAGAGAGGGTCATGACCAGGATGAGCTGAAACAGTGGAGAGATGGTCATGACCAGGTTGAACTGAAACAGGGGAGAGAGGGTCATGGCCAGGTTGAGCTGAAACATGGGAGAGAGTTTCATAGCCAGGATGTGCTGAAACAGGGGAGAGAGGGTCATGACCAGGATAAGCTGAAACAGGGGAGAGAGGGTCATGACCAGGATGAGCTGAAACATGGGAGAGAGCGTCATGGCCGGCCAGGATGAGCTGAAACAGGGGAGAGAAGATCATGACAAGGATGAGCTGAAACAGGGGAGAGAGGGTCATGACCAGGATGAGCTGAAACATGGGAGAGAGTTTCATAGCCAGGATGTGCTGAAACAGGGGAGAGAGGGTCATGACCAGGATAAGCTGAAACAGGGGCGAGAGGGTCATGACCAGGATGAGCTGAAACAGGGGAGAGAGTTTCATAGCCAGGATGTGCTGAAACAGGGGAGATAGTTTCATAGCCAGGATGTGCTGAAACAAGGGAGATCGTTTCATAGCCAGGATGTGCTGAAACAAGGGAGATAGTTTCATAGCCAGGATGTGCTGAAACAAGGGAGATAGTTTCATAGCCAGGATGTGCTGAAACAGGGGAGATATTTTAATAGCCAGGATGTGCTGAAACAGGGGAGATATTTTAATAGCCAGGATGTGCTGAAACAGGGGAGATATTTTAATAGCCAGGATGAGCTGAAACAAGGGAGGGTCATGACCAGGATGAGCTGAAACAGGGGAGAGAGGGTCATGACCAGGATGAGCTGAAACAAGGAAGAGAGGGTCATAGCCAGGATGAGCTGAAACAAGGGAGGGTCAGGACCAGGATGAGCTGAAACAGGGGAGAGAGGGTCATGACCAGGATGAGCTGAAACAGTGGAGAGAGGGCCATGACCAGGATGAGCTGAAACAAGGGAGAGAGGGTCATAGCCAGGATGAGCTGAAACAAGGGAGGGTCATGACCAGGATGAGCTGAAACAGGGGAGAGAGGGTCATGACCAGGATGAGCTGAAACAAGGAAGAGAGGGTCATAGCCAGGACGACCTGAAACAGGGGAGAGAGGGTCATGACCAGGATAACCTGAAACAAAGGAGGGAGGGTCATGACCAGGATGAGCTGAAACAAGGGAGAGAGGGTCATAGCCAGGATGAGCTGAAACAGGGGAGAGAGGGTCATGACCAGGATGAGCTGAAACAAGGGAGAGAGGGTCATAGCCAGGATGAGCTGAAACAAGGGAGAGAGGGTCATGACCAGGATGAGCTGAAACAGTGGAGAGATGGTCATGACCAGGTTGAACTGAAACAGGGGAGAGAGGGTCATGGCCAGGTTGAGCTGAAACATGGGAGAGAGTTTCATAGCCAGGATGTGCTGAAACAGGGGAGAGAGGGTCATGACCAGGATAAGCTGAAACAGGGGAGAGAGGGTCATGACCAGGATGAGCTGAAACATGGGAGAGAGCGTCATGGCCGGCCAGGATGAGCTGAAACAGGGGAGAGAAGATCATGACAAGGATGAGCTGAAACAGGGGAGAGAGGGTCATGACCAGGATGAGCTGAAACATGGGAGAGAGTTTCATAGCCAGGATGTGCTGAAACAGGGGAGAGAGGGTCATGACCAGGATAAGCTGAAACAGGGGTGAGAGGGTCATGACCAGGATGAGCTGAAACAGGGGAGAGAGTTTCATAGCCAGGATGTGCTGAAACAGGGGAGATAGTTTCATAGCCAGGATGTGCTGAAACAAGGGAGATCATTTCATAGCCAGGATGTGCTGAAACAAGGGAGATAGTTTCATAGCCAGGATGTGCTGAAACAAGGGAGATAGTTTCATAGCCAGGATGTGCTGAAACAGGGGAGATATTTTAATAGCCAGGATGTGCTGAAACAGGGGAGATATTTTAATAGCCAGGATGTGCTGAAACAGTGGAGAGAGGGTCATGACCAGGTTGAGCTGAAACAAGGGAGAGAGGGTCATGACCAGGATGAGCTGAAACAGTGGAGAGAGGGTCATGACCAGGATGAGCTGAAACATGGGAGAGAGGGACATGGCCAGGATCAGCTAAATCATGAGAGAGAGGGTCATGGCCAGGATGTGCTGAAACAGGGGAGAGAGGGTCATAGCCAGGATGAGCTGAAACAGGGGAGAGAGGGTCATGACCAGGATGAGCTGAAACAGGGGAGAGAGGGTCATGGCCAGGATGAGCTGAAACAGGGGAGAGAGGGTCATGACCAGGATGAGCTGAAACAGGGGAGAGAGGGTCATGACCAGGATGAGCTGAAACAGGGGAGAGAGGGTCATGACCAGAATGAGCTGAAACAAGGGAGAGAGGGTCATAGCCAGGATGAGCTGAAACAGGGGAGAGAGGGTCATGACCAGGATGAGCTGAAACAGGGGAGAGAGGGTCATGACCAGAATGAGCTGAAACAAGGGAGAGAGGGTCATAGCCAGGATGAGCTGAAACAGGGGAGAGATGGTCATGACCAGGATGAACTGAAACATGGGAGAGAGCGTCATGGCCAGGATGAGCTGAAACAGGGAGAGAAGATCATGACCAGGATGAGCTGAAACAGGGGAGAGAGGGTCATGACCAGGATGAGCTGAAACATGGGAGAGAGTTTCATAGCCAGGATGTGCTGAAACAGGGGAGAGAGGGTCATGACCAGGATAAGCTGAAACAGGGAGAGAGTTTCATAGCCAGGATGTGCTGAAACAGGGGAGATAGTGTCATAGCCAGGATGTGCTGAAACAAGGGAGTTAGTTGCATAGCCAGGATGTGCTGAAACAAGGGAGTTGTTTCATAGCCAGGATGTGCTGAAACAGGGGAGAGAGGGTCATGACCAGGATGAGCTGAAACAGGGGAGAGAGGGTCATGACCAGGATGAGCTGAAACAGGGGAGAGAGTTTCATAGCTAGGATGAGCTGAAACAAGGGAGAGAGTTTCATAGCCAGGATGTGCTGAAACAGGGGAGATATTTTAATAGCCAGGATTTGCTGAAACGGGAGATATTTTAATAGCCAGGATGTGCTGAAACAGGGGAGAGAGGGTCATAGCCAGGATGAGCTGAAACAGGGGAGAGAGCGTCATGACCAGGATGAGCTGAAACAGGGGAGAGAGTTTCATAGCTAGGATGAGCTGAAACAAGGGAGATAGTTTCATAGCCAGGATGTGCTGAAACAAGGGAGATAGTTTCATAGCCAGGATGTGCTGACACAAGGGAGAGAGGGTCATGACCAGGATGAGCTGAAACAGTGGAAAGATGGTCATGACTAGGATGAGCTGAAACATGGGAGAGAGGGTCACGGCCAGGATCAGCTAAAACATGAGAGAGAGGGTCATGGCCAGGATGTGCTGAAACAGGGGAGAGAGGGTCATAGCCAGGATGAGCTGAAAGAGTGGAGAGAGGGTCATGACCAGGATAAGCTGAAACAGGGGAGAGAGGGTCATGACCAGGATGAGCTGAAACATGGGAGAGAGCGTCATGGCCGGCCAGGATGAGCTGAAACAGGGGAGAGAAGATCATGACAGGATGAGCTGAAACAGGGGAGAGAGGGTCATGACCAGGATGAGCTGAAACATGGGAGAGAGTTTCATAGCCAGGATGTGCTGAAACAGGGGGAGAGGGTCATGACCAGGATAAGCTGAAACAGGGGTGAGAGGGTCATGACCAGGATGAGCTGAAACAGGGAGAGAGTTTCATAGCCAGGATGTGCTGAAACAGGGGAGATAGTTTCATAGCCAGGATGTGCTGAAACAAGGGAGATCATTTCATAGCCAGGATGTGCTGAAACAAGGGAGATAGTTTCATAGCCAGGATGTGCTGAAACAAGGGAGATAGTTTCATAGCCAGGATGTGCTGAAACAGGGGAGATATTTTAATAGCCAGGATGTGCTGAAACAGGGGAGATATTTTAATAGCCAGGATGTGCTGAAACAGTGGAGAGAGGGTCATGACCAGGTTGAGCTGAAACAAGGGAGAGAGGGTCATGACCAGGATGAGCTGAAACAGTGGAGAGAGGGTCATGACCAGGATGAGCTGAAACATGGGAGAGAGGGACATGGCCAGGATCAGCTAAATCATGAGAGAGAGGGTCATGGCCAGGATGTGCTGAAACAGGGGAGAGAGGGTCATAGCCAGGATGAGCTGAAACAGGGGAGAGAGGGTCATGACCAGGATGAGCTGAAACAGGGGAGAGAGGGTCATGGCCAGGATGAGCTGAAACAGGGGAGAGAGGGTCATGACCAGGATGAGCTGAAACAGGGGAGAGAGGGTCATGACCAGGATGAGCTGAAACAGGGGAGAGAGGGTCATGACCAGAATGAGCTGAAACAAGGGAGAGAGGGTCATAGCCAGGATGAGCTGAAACAGGGGAGAGAGGGTCATGACCAGGATGAGCTGAAACAGGGGAGAGAGGGTCATGACCAGAATGAGCTGAAACAAGGGAGAGAGGGTCATAGCCAGGATGAGCTGAAACAGGGGAGAGATGGTCATGACCAGGATGAACTGAAACATGGGAGAGAGCGTCATGGCCAGGATGAGCTGAAACAGGGGAGAGAAGATCATGACCAGGATGAGCTGAAACAGGGGAGAGAGGGTCATGACCAGGATGAGCTGAAACATGGGAGAGAGTTTCATAGCCAGGATGTGCTGAAACAGGGGAGAGAGGGTCATGACCAGGATAAGCTGAAACAGGGGAGAGAGTTTCATAGCCAGGATGTGCTGAAACAGGGGAGATAGTGTCATAGCCAGGATGTGCTGAAACAAGGGAGTTAGTTGCATAGCCAGGATGTGCTGAAACAAGGGAGTTGTTTCATAGCCAGGATGTGCTGAAACAGGGGAGAGAGGGTCATGACCAGGATGAGCTGAAACAGGGGAGAGAGGGTCATGACCAGGATGAGCTGAAACAGGGGAGAGAGTTTCATAGCTAGGATGAGCTGAAACAAGGGAGAGAGTTTCATAGCCAGGATGTGCTGAAACAGGGGAGATATTTTAATAGCCAGGATTTGCTGAAACGGGAGATATTTTAATAGCCAGGATGTGCTGAAACAGGGGAGGGTCATAGCCAGGATGAGCTGAAACAGGGAGAGAGCGTCATGACCAGGATGAGCTGAAACAGGGGAGAGAGTTTCATAGCTAGGATGAGCTGAAACAAGGGAGATAGTTTCATAGCCAGGATGTGCTGAAACAAGGGAGATAGTTTCATAGCCAGGATGTGCTGACACAAGGGAGAGAGGGTCATGACCAGGATGAGCTGAAACAGTGGAAAGATGGTCATGACTAGGATGAGCTGAAACATGGGAGAGAGGGTCACGGCCAGGATCAGCTAAAACATGAGAGAGAGGGTCATGGCCAGGATGTGCTGAAACAGGGGAGAGAGGGTCATAGCCAGGATGAGCTGAAAGAGTGGAGAGAGGGTCATGGCCAGGATGAGCTGAAACAGGGGAGAGAGGGTCATGACCAGGATGAGCTGAAACAGGGGAGAGAGGGTCATGACCAGGATGAGCTGAAACAGGGGAGAGAGGGTCATGACCAGAATGAGCTGAAACAAGGGAGAGATTGTCATAGCCAGGATGAGCTGAAACAGGGGAGAGAGGGTCATGACCAGGATGAGCTGAAACAGGGGAGAGAGGGTCACGGCCAGGATCAGCTAAATCATGAGAGAGAGGGTCATGGCCAGGATGTGCTGAAACAGGGGAGAGAGGGTCATAGCCAGGATGAGCTGAAACAGGGGAGAGAGGGTCATGGCCAGGATGTGCTGAAACAAGGGAGAGAGGGTCATAGCCAGGATGTGCTGAAACAGAGGAGATAGTTTCATAGCCAAGATGTGCTGAAACAGGGGAGATATTTTAATAGCCAGGATGTGCTGAAACAGTGGAGAGAGGGTCATGACCAGGTTGAGCTGAAACAAGGGAGAGAGGGTCACGGCCAGGATCAGCTAAATCATGAGAGAGAGGGTCATGGCCAGGATGTGCTGAAACAGGGAGAAAGGGTCATAGCCAGGATGAGCTGAAACAGGGGAGAGAGGGTCATGACCAGGATGAGCTGAAACAGGGGAGAGAGGGTCATGGCCAGGATGAGCTGAAACAGGGGAGATAGGGTCATGACCAGGATGAGCTGAAACAGGGGAGAGAGGGTCATGACCAGGATGAGCTGAAACAGGGGAGAGAGGGTCATGACCAGAATGAGCTGAAACAAGGGAGAGAGGGTCATAGCCAGGATGAGCTGAAACAGGGGAGAGAGGGTCATGACCAGGATGAACTGAAACATGGGAGAGAGCATCATGGCCAGGATGAGCTGAAACAGGGGAGAGAAGATCATGACCAGGATGAGCTGAAACATGGGAGAGAGTTTCATAGCCAGGATGTGCTGAAACAGGGGAGAGAGGGTCATGACCAGGATAAGCTGAAACAGGGGAGAGGGTCATGACCAGGATGAGCTGAAACAGGGGAGAGAGTTTCATAGCCAGGATGTGCTGAAACAGGGAGATAGTTTCATAGCCAGGATGTGCTGAAACAAGGGAGATAGTTTCATAGCCAGGATGTGCTGAAACAAGGGAGATAGTTTCATAGCCAGGATGTGCTGAAACAGGGGAGAGATGTTCATGACCAGGATGAGCTGAAACAGGGGAGAGAGAGTCATGACCAGGATGAGCTGAAACAGGGGAGAGAGGGTCATGACCAGGATGAGCTGAAACAGGGGAGAGAGTTTCATAGCTAGGATGAGCTGAAACAAGGGAGAGAGTTTCATAGCCAGGATGTGCTGAAACAGGGGAGATATTTTCATTGCCAGGATGTGCTGAAACAGGGGAGATAGTTTCATAGCCAGGATGTGCTGAAACAAGCAAGATAGTTTCATAGCCAGGATGTGCTGAAACAAGGGAGAGAGGGTCATGACCAGGATGAGCTGAAACAGTGGAAAGATGGTCATGACTAGGATGAGCTGAAACATGGGAGAGAGGGTCACGGCCAGGATCAGCTAAAACATGAGAGAGAGGGTCATGGCTAGGATGTGCTGAAACAGGGGAGAGAGGGTCATAGCCAGGATGAGCTGAAAGAGTGGAGAGAGGGTCATGACCAGTATGAGCTGAAACAGGGGAGAGAGTGTCATGACCAGGATGAGCTGAAACAGGGGAGAGAGTTTCATAGCTAGGATGAGCTGAAACAAGGGAGAGAGTTTCATAGCCAGGATGAGCTGAAACAGGGGAGAGAGGGTCATGACCAGGATGAGCTGAAACAGGGGAGAGAGGGTCATGACCAGAATGAGCTGAAACAAGGGAGAGATTGTCATAGCCAGGATGATCTGAAACAGGGGAGAGAGAGTCATGACCAGGATGAGATGAAACAGTGGAAAGATGGTCATGACTAGGATGAGCTGAAACATGGGAGAGAGGGTCATGACCAGGATGAGATGAAACAGTGGAAAGATGGTCATGACTAGGATGAGCTGAAACATGGGATAGAGGGTAATGGCCAGGATCAGCTAAAACATGAGAGAGAGGGTCATGGCTAGGATGTGCTGAAACAGGGGAGAGAGGGTCATAGCCAGGATGTGCTGAAACAGTGGAGAGAGGGTCATGACCAGGATGAGCTGAAACATGGGAGAGAGGGTCACGGCCAGGATCAGCTAAAGCATGAGAGAGAGGGTCATGGCCAGGATGTGCTGAAACAGGGGAGAGAGGGTCATAGCCAGGATGAGCTGAAACAGGGGAGAGAGGGTCATGACCAGGATGAGCTGAAACAGGGGAGAGAGGGTCATGGCCAAGATGAGCTGAAACAGGGGAGAGAGGGTCATGACCAGGATGAGCTGAAACATGGGAGATAGGGTCATGACCAGGATGAGCTGAAACAGGGGAGAGAGGGTCATGACCAGAATGAGCTGAAACAAGGGAGAGAGGGTCATAGCCAGGATGAGCTGAAACAGGGGAGAGAGGGTCATGACCAGGATGAACTGAAACATGGGAGAGAGCGTCATGGCCAGGATGAGCTGAAACAGGGGAGAGAAGATCATGACCAGGATGAGCTGAAACATGGGAGAGAGTTTCATAGCCATGATGTGCTGAAACAGGGGAGAGAGGGTCATAGCCAGGATGAGCTGAAACAGGGGAGAGAGGGTCATGACCAGGATGAGCTGAAACAGGGGAGAGAGGGTCATGGCCAGGATGAGCTGAAACAGGGGAGAGAGGGTCATGACCAGGATGAGCTGAAACAGGGGAGAGAGGGTCATGACCAGGATGAGCTGAAACAGGGGAGAGAGGGTCATGACCAGAATGAGCTGAAACAAGGGAGAGATTGTCATAGCCAGGATGAGCTGAAACAGGGGAGAGAGAGTCATGACCAGGATGAGCTGAAACATGGGAGAGAGGGTCACGGCCAGGATCAGCTAAATCATGAGAGAGAGGGTCATGGCCAGGATGTGCTGAAACAGGGGAGAGAGGGTCATAGCCAGGATGAGCTGAAACAGGGGAGAGAGGGTCATGGCCAGGATGTGCTGAAACAGGGGAGAGATAGTCATAGCCAGGATGTGCTGAAACAGGGGAGATATTTTAATAGCCAGGATGTGCTGAAACAGGGGAGATATTTTAATAGCCAGGATGTGCTGAAACAGTGGAGAGAGGGTCATGACCAGGTTGAGCTTAAACAAGGGAGAGAGGGTCATGACCAGGATGAGCTGAAACAGTGGAGAGAGGGTCATGACCAGGATGCGCTGAAACATGGGAGAGAGGTTCACGGCCAGGATCAGCTAAATCATGAGAGAGAGGGTCATGGCCAGGATGTGCTGAAACAGGGGAGAGAGGGTCATAGCCAGGATGAGCTGAAAAAGGGGAGAGAGGGTCATGACCAGGATGAGCTGAAACAGGGGAGAGAGGGTCATGGCCAGGATGAGCTGAAACAGGGGAGAGAGGGTCATGACCAGGATGAGCTGAAACAGGGGAGAGAGGGTCACGGCCAGGATCAGCTAAATCATGAGAGAGAGGGTCATGGCCAGGATGTGCTGAAACAGGGGAGAGAGGGTCATAGCCAGGATGAGCTGAAACAGGGGAGAGAGGGTCATGACCAGGATGAGCTGAAACAGGGGAGAGAGGGTCATGACCAGGATGAGCTGAAACAGGGGAGAGAGGGTCATGACCAGGATGAGCTGAAACAGGGGAGAGAGGGTCATGACCAGAATGAGCTGAAACAAGGGAGAGATTGTCATAGCCAGGATGAGCTG
Source organism: Oncorhynchus tshawytscha (assembly GCF_018296145.1). Taxonomy (NCBI): domain Eukaryota; kingdom Metazoa; phylum Chordata; class Actinopteri; order Salmoniformes; family Salmonidae; genus Oncorhynchus; species Oncorhynchus tshawytscha. Next base: position 39,173,674 of record NC_056457.1, on the reverse strand, counting down.
AAACAGGGGAGAGAGGGTCATGACCAGGATGAGCTAAAACATGGGGGAGAGGGTCACGGCCAGGATCAGCTAAATCATGAGAGAGAGGGTCATGGCCAGGATGTGCTGAAACAGGGGAGAGAGGGTCATAGCCAGGATGAGCTGAAACAGGGGAGAGAGGGTCATGTCCAGGATGTGCTGAAACAGGGGAGAGAGGGTCATAGCCAGGATGAGCTGAAACAGGGGAGAGAGGGTCATGTCCAGGATGTGCTGAAACAGGGGAGAGAGGGTCATAGCCAGGATGAGCTGAAACAGGGGAGAGAGGGTCATAGCCAGGATGAGCTGAAACAGGGGAGAGAGGGTCATGACCAGGATGAGCTGAAACAGGGGAGAGAGTTTCATAGCTAGGATGAGCTGAAACAAGGGAGATAGTTTCATAGCCAGGATGTGCTGAAACAAGGGAGATAGTTTCATAGCCAGGATGTGCTGACACAGAGAGGGTCATAGGGGTATCAATGTCAGGATTCAAATTTTAAGTCTTCCTTCCTCTGATGTCCTGAGAAAATGTTCAGTTTCTTTGCTTGTTGAATTATATCAAAATAATTTTCATTACAATAAATAATTGACTAAAAATTGAGGAAATAACTTGAAGCTAACTGTCCACCAGCTGCCTAACAGTCCATTATTTTCTTCTGATAATCTATTCAAAATATATTGTGTCTCAACAGAACAGTGAAAACCACAGTTATCTATGCAGCAGGATAGGAGAGAGAGGGTCATGACCAGGATGAGCTGAAACAGGGTAGAGAGTTTCATAGCCAGGATGTGCTGAAACAGGGGAGAGAGGGTCATGACCAGGATGAGCTGAAACAGGGGAGAGAGGGTCATGACCAGGATGAGCTGAAACAGGGGAGAGAGTTTCATAGCTAGGATGAGCTGAAACAAGGGAGAGAGTTTCATAGCCAGGATGAGCTGAAACAGGGGAGATAGTTTCATAGCCAAGATGTGCTGAAACAGGGGAGATATTTTAATAGCCAGGATGTGCTGAAACAGGGGAGATAGTTTCATAGCCAGGATGTGCTGAAACAAGGGAGAGAGGGTCATGACCAGGATGAGCTGAAACAGTGGAAAGATGGTCATGACTAGGATGAGCTGAAACATGGGATAGAGGGTAACGGCCAGGATCAGCTAAAACATGAGAGAGAGGTTCATGGCTAGGATGTGCTGAAACAGGGGAGAGAGGGTCATAGCCAGGATGAGCTGAAACAGGGGAGAGAGGGTCATGGCCAGGATGAGCTGAAACAGGGGAGAGAGGGTCATGACCAGGATGAGCTGAAACAGGGGAGAGAGGGTCATGACCAGGATGAGCTAAAACAGGGGGGAGAGGGTCATGACCAGAATGAGCTGAAACAAGGGAGAGATTGTCATAGCCAGGATGAGCTGAAACAGGGGAGAGAGAGTCATGACCAGGATGAGCTGAAACATGGGAGAGAGGGTCACGGCCAGGATCAGCTAAATCATGAGAGAGAGGGTCATGGCCAGGATGTGCTGAAACAGGGGAGAGAGGGTCATAGCCAGGATGAGCTGAAACAGGGGAGAGAGGGTCATGGCCAGGATGTCCTGAAACAGGGAGAGAGGGTCATAGCCAGGATGTGCTGAAACAGGGGAGATAGTTTCATAGCCAAGATGTGCTGAAACAGGGGAGATATTTTAATAGCCAGGATGTGCTGAAACAGGGGAGATATTTTAATAGCCAGGATGTGCTGAAACAGTGGAGAGAGGGTCATGACCAGGATGAGCTGAAACATGGGAGAGAGGGTCACAGCCAGGATCAGCTAAATCATGAGAGAGAGGGTCATGGCCAGGATGTGCTGAAACAGGGGAGAGAGGGTCATAGCCAGGATGAGCTGAAACAGGGGAGAGAGGGTCATGACCAGGATGAGCTTAAACAGGGGAGAGAGGGTCATGGCCAGGATGAGCTGAAACAGGGGAGAGAGGGTCATGACCAGGATGAGCTGAAACAGGGGAGAGAGGGTCATGACCAGGATGAGCTGAAACAGGGGAGAGAGGGTCATGACCAGAATGAGCTGAAACAAGGGAGAGAGGGTCATAGCCAGGATGAGCTGAAACAGGGGAGAGAGGGTCATGACCAGGATGAACTGAAACATGGGAGAGAGCGTCATGGCCAGGATGAGCTGAAACAGGGGAGAGAAGATCATGACCAGGATGAGCTGAAACATGGGAGAGAGTTTCATAGCCAGGATGTGCTGAAACAGGGGAGAGAGGGTCATGACCAGGATAAGCTGAAACAGGGGAGAGAGGGTCATGACCAGGATGAGCTGAAACAGGGGAGAGAGTTTCATAGCCAGGATGTGCTGAAACAGGGGAGATAGTTTCATAGCCAGGATGTGCTGAAACAAGGGAGATAGTTTCATAGCCAGGATGTGCTGAAACAAGGGAGATAGTTTCATAGCCAGGATGTGCTGAAACAGGGGAGAGATGTTCATGACCAGGATGAGCTGAAACAGGGGAGAGAGGGTCATGACCAGGATGAGCTGAAACAGGGGAGAGAGGGTCATGACCAGGATGAGCTGAAACAGGGGAGAGAGTTTCATAGCTAGGATGAGCTGAAACAAGGGAGAGAGTTTCATAGCCAGGATGTGCTGAAACAGGGGAGATATTTTCATAGCCAGGATGAGCTGAAACAGGGGAGATAGTTTCATAGCCAGGATGTGCTGAAACAGGGGAGATATTTTCATAGCCAGGATGAGCTGAAACAGGGGAGATAGTTTCATAGCCAGGATGTGCTGAAACAAGCAAGATAGTTTCATAGCTAGGATGTGCTGAAACAAGGGAGAGAGGGTCATGACCAGGATGAGCTGAAACAAGGGAGAGAGGGTCATGACCAGGATGAGCTGAAACAGTGGAAAGATGGTCATGACTAGGATGAGCTGAAACATGGGATAGAGGGTAACGGCCAGGATCAGCTAAAACATGAGAGAGAGGGTCATGGCTAGGATGTGCTGAAACAGGGGAGAGAGGGTCATAGCCAGGATGAGCTGAAACAGGGGAGAGAGGGTCATGACCAGGATGAGCTGAAACAGGGGAGAGAGGGTCATGGCCAGGATGAGCTGAAACAGGGGAGAGAGGGTCATGACCAGGATGAGCTGAAACAGGGGAGAGAGGGTCATGACCAGGATGAGCTGAAACAGGGGGAGAGGGTCATGACCAGAATGAGCTGAAACAAGGGAGAGATTGTCATAGCCAGGATGAGCTGAAACAGGGGAGAGAGGGTCATGACCAGGATGAGCTGAAACATGGGGGAGAGGGTCACGGCCAGGATCAGCTAAATCATGAGAGAGAGGGTCATGGCCAGGATGTGCTGAAACAGGGGAGAGAGGGTCATAGCCAGGATGAGCTGAAACAGGGGAGAGAGGGTCATGACCAGGATGAGCTGAAACAGGGGAGAGAGTTTCATAGCTAGGATGAGCTGAAACAAGGGAGATAGTTTCATAGCCAGGATGTGCTGAAACAAGGGAGATAGTTTCATAGCCAGGATGTGCTGACACAGAGAGGGTCATAGGGGTATCAATGTCAGGATTCAAATTTTAAGTCTTCCTTCCTCTGATGTCCTGAGAAAATGTTCAGTTTCTTTGCTTGTTGAATTATATCAAAATAATTTTAATTACAATAAATAATTGACTAAAAGTTGAGGAAATAACTTGAAGCTAACTGTCCACCAGCTGCCTAACAGTCCATTATTTTCTTCTGATAATCTATTCAAAATATATTGTGTCTCAACAGAACAGTGAAAACCACAGTTATCTATGCAGCAGGACAGGAGAGAGAGGGTCATGACCAGGATGAGCTGAAACAGGGTAGAGAGTTTCATAGCCAGGATGTGCTGAAACAGGGGAGAGAGGGTCATGACCAGGATGAGCTGAAACAGGGGAGAGAGGGTCATGACCAGGATGAGCTGAAACAGGGGAGAGAGTTTCATAGCTAGGATGAGCTGAAACAAGGGAGAGAGTTTCATAGCCAGGATGTGCTGAAACAAGGGAGATAGTTTCATAGCCAGGATGTGCTGAAACAGGGGAGATATTTTCATAGCCAGGATGAGCTGAAACAGGGGAGATAGTTTCATAGCCAGGATGTGCTGAAACAAGCAAGATAGTTTCATAGCTAGGATGTGCTGAAACAAGGGAGAGAGGGTCATGACCAGGATGAGCTGAAACAAGGGAGAGAGGGTCATGACCAGGATGAGCTGAAACAGGGTAGAGAGTTTCATAGCCAGGATGTGCTGAAACAGGGGAGAGAGGGTCATGACCAGGATGAGCTGAAACAGGGGAGAGAGGGTCATGACCAGGATGAGCTGAAACAGGGGAGAGAGTTTCATAGCTAGGATGAGCTGAAACAAGGGAGAGAGTTTCATAGCCAGGATGAGCTGAAACAGGGGAGATAGTTTCATAGCCAAGATGTGCTGAAACAGGGGAGATATTTTAATAGCCAGGATGTGCTGAAACAGGGGAGATAGTTTCATAGCCAGGATGTGCTGAAACAAGGGAGAGAGGGTCATGACCAGGATGAGCTGAAACAGTGGAAAGATGGTCATGACTAGGATGAGCTGAAACATGGGATAGAGGGTAACGGCCAGGATCAGCTAAAACATGAGAGAGAGGGTCATGGCTAGGATGTGCTGAAACAGGGGAGAGAGGGTCATAGCCAGGATGAGCTGAAACAGGGGAGAGAGGGTCATGGCCAGGATGAGCTGAAACAGGGGAGAGAGGGTCATGACCAGGATGAGCTGAAACAGGGGAGAGAGGGTCATGACCAGGATGAGCTGAAACAGGGGAGAGAGGGTCATGACCAGAATGAGCTGAAACAAGGGAGAGATTGTCATAGCCAAGATGAGCTGAAACAGGGGAGAGAGAGTCATGACCAGGATGAGCTGAAACATGGGAGAGAGGGTCACGGCCAGGATCAGCTAAATCATGAGAGAGAGGGTCATGGCCAGGATGTGCTGAAACAGGGGAGAGAGGGTCATAGCCAGGATGAGCTGAAACAGGGGAGAGAGGGTCATGGCCAGGATGTCCTGAAACAGGGGAGAGAGGGTCATAGCCAGGATGTGCTGAAACAGGGGAGATAGTTTCATAGCCAAGATGTGCTGAAACAGGGGAGATATTTTAATAGCCAGGATGTGCTGAAACAGGGGAGATATTTTAATAGCCAGGATGTGCTGAAACAGTGGAGAGAGGGTCATGACCAGGATGAGCTGAAACATGGGAGAGAGGGTCACAGCCAGGATCAGCTAAATCATGAGAGAGAGGGTCATGGCCAGGATGTGCTGAAACAGGGGAGAGAGGGTCATAGCCAGGATGAGCTGAAACAGGGGAGAGAGGGTCATGACCAGGATGAGCTTAAACAGGGGAGAGAGGGTCATGGCCAGGATGAGCTGAAACAGGGGAGAGAGGGTCATGACCAGGATGAGCTGAAACAGGGGAGAGAGGGTCATGACCAGGATGAGCTGAAACAGGGGAGAGAGGGTCATGACCAGAATGAGCTGAAACAAGGGAGAGAGGGTCATAGCCAGGATGAGCTGAAACAGGGGAGAGAGGGTCATGACCAGGATGAACTGAAACATGGGAGAGAGCGTCATGGCCAGGATGAGCTGAAACAGGGGAGAGAAGATCATGACCAGGATGAGCTGAAACATGGGAGAGAGTTTCATAGCCAGGATGTGCTGAAACAGGGGAGAGAGGGTCATGACCAGGATAAGCTGAAACAGAGGAGAGAGGGTCATGACCAGGATGAGCTGAAACAGGGGAGAGAGTTTCATAGCCAGGATGTGCTGAAACAGGGGAGATAGTTTCATAGCCAGGATGTGCTGAAAGAAGGGAGATAGTTTCATAGCCAGGATGTGCTGAAACAAGGGAGATAGTTTCATAGCCAGGATGTGCTGAAACAGGGGAGAGATGTTCATGACCAGGATGAGCTGAAACAGGGGAGAGAGGGTCATGACCAGGATGAGCTGAAACAGGGGAGAGAGGGTCATGACCAGGATGAGCTGAAACAGGGGAGAGAGTTTCATAGCTAGGATGAGCTGAAACAAGGGAGAGAGTTTCATAGCCAGGATGTGCTGAAACAGGGGAGATATTTTCATAGCCAGGATGAGCTGAAACAGGGGAGATAGTTTCATAGCCAGGATGTGCTGAAACAGGAGAGATATTTTCATAGCCAGGATGAGCTGAAACAGGGGAGATAGTTTCATAGCCAGGATGTGCTGAAACAAGCAAGATAGTTTCATAGCTAGGATGTGCTGAAACAAGGGAGAGAGGGTCATGACCAGGATGAGCTGAAACAAGGGAGAGAGGGTCATGACCAGGATGAGCTGAAACAGTGGAAAGATGGTCATGACTAGGATGAGCTGAAACATGGGATAGAGGGTAACGGCCAGGATCAGCTAAAACATGAGAGAGAGGGTCATGGCTAGGATGTGCTGAAACAGGGGAGAGAGGGTCATAGCCAGGATGAGCTGAAACAGGGGAGAGAGGGTCATGACCAGGATGAGCTGAAACAGGGGAGAGAGGGTCATGGCCAGGATGAGCTGAAACAGGGGAGAGAGGGTCATGACCAGGATGAGCTGAAACAGGGGAGAGAGGGTCATGACCAGGATGAGCTGAAACAGGGGAGAGAGGGTCATGACCAGAATGAGCTGAAACAAGGGAGAGATTGTCATAGCCAGGATGAGCTGAAACAGGGGAGAGAGGGTCATGACCAGGATGAGCTGAAACATGGGGGAGAGGGTCACGGCCAGGATCAGCTAAATCATGAGAGAGAGGGTCATGGCTAGGATGTGCTGAAACAGGGGAGAGAGGGTCATAGCCAGGATGAGCTGAAACAGGGGAGAGAGGGTCATGACCAGGATGAGCTGAAACAGGGGAGAGAGTTTCATAGCTAGGATGAGCTGAAACAAGGGAGATAGTTTCATAGCCAGGATGTGCTGAAACAAGGGAGATAGTTTCATAGCCAGGATGTGCTGACACAGAGAGGGTCATAGGGGTATCAATGTCAGGATTCAAATTTTAAGTCTTCCTTCCTCTGATGTCCTGAGAAAATGTTCAGTTTCTTTGCTTGTTGAATTATATCAAAATAATTTTAATTACAATAAATAATTGACTAAAAGTTGAGGAAATAACTTGAAGCTAACTGTCCACCAGCTGCCTAACAGTCCATTATTTTCTTCTGATAATCTATTCAAAATATATTGTGTCTCAACAGAACAGTGAAAACCACAGTTATCTATGCAGCAGGACAGGAGAGAGAGGGTCATGACCAGGATGAGCTGAAACAGGGTAGAGAGTTTCATAGCCAGGATGTGCTGAAACAGGGGAGAGAGGGTCATGACCAGGATGAGCTGAAACAGGGGAGAGAGGGTCATGACCAGGATGAGCTGAAACAGGGGAGAGAGTTTCATAGCTAGGATGAGCTGAAACAAGGGAGAGAGTTTCATAGCCAGGATGTGCTGAAACAAGGGAGATAGTTTCATAGCCAGGATGTGCTGAAACAGGGGAGATATTTTCATAGCCAGGATGTGCTGAAACAAGCAAGATAGTTTCATAGCTAGGATGTGCTGAAACAAGGGAGAGAGGGTCATGACCAGGATGAGCTGAAACAAGGGAGAGAGGGTCATGACCAGGATGAGCTGAAACAGTGGAAGATGGTCATGACTAGGATGAGCTGAAACATGGGATAGAGGGTAACGGCCAGGATCAGCTAAAACATGAGAGAGAGGGTCATGGCTAGGATGTGCTGAAACAGGGGAGAGAGGGTCATAGCCAGGATGAGCTGAAACAGGGGAGAGAGGGTCATGACCAGGATGAGCTGAAACAGGGGAGAGAGGGTCATGGCCAGGATGAGCTGAAACAGGGAGAGAGGGTCATGACCAGGATGAGCTGAAACAGGGGAGAGAGGGTCATGACCAGGATGAGCTGAAACAGGGGAGAGAGGGTCATGACCAGAATGAGCTGAAACAAGGGAGAGATTGTCATAGCCAGGATGAGCTGAAACAGGGGAGAGAGGGTCATGACCAGGATGAGCTGAAACATGGGGGAGAGGGTCACGGCCAGGATCAGCTAAATCATGAGAGAGAGGGTCATGGCCAGGATGTGCTGAAACAGGGGAGAGAGGGTCATAGCCAGGATGTGCTGACACAGAGAGGGTCATAGGGGTATCAATGTCAGGATTCAAATTTTAAGTCTTCCTTCCTCTGATGTCCTGAGAAAATGTTCAGTTTCTTTGCTTGTTGAATTATATCAAAATAATTTTAATTACAATAAATAATTGACTAAAAGTTGAGGAAATAACTTGAAGCTAACTGTCCACCAGCTGCCTAACAGTCCATTATTTTCTTCTGATAATCTATTCAAAATATATTGTGTCTCAACAGAACAGTGAAAACCACAGTTATCTATGCAGCAGGACAGGAGAGAGAGGGTCATGACCAGGATGAGCTGAAACAGGGTAGATAGTTTCATAGCCAGGATGTGCTGAAACAGGGAGAGAGGGTCATGACCAGGATGAGCTGAAACAGGGGAGAGAGGGTCATGACCAGGATGAGCTGAAACAGGGGAGAGAGTTTCATAGCTAGGATGAGCTGAAACAAGGGAGAGAGTTTCATAGCCAGGATGTGCTGAAACAAGGGAGATAGTTTCATAGCCAGGATGTGCTGAAACAGGGGAGATATTTTCATAGCCAGGATGTGCTGAAACAAGCAAGATAGTTTCATAGCTAGGATGTGCTGAAACAAGGGAGAGAGGGTCATGACCAGGATGAGCTGAAACAAGGGAGAGAGGGTCATGACCAGGATGAGCTGAAACAGTGGAAAGATGGTCATGACTAGGATGAGCTGAAACATGGGATAGAGGGTAACGGCCAGGATCAGCTAAAACATGAGAGAGAGGGTCATGGCTAGGATGTGCTGAAACAGGGGAGAGAGGGTCATAGCCAGGATGAGCTGAAACAGGGGAGAGAGGGTCATAGCCAGGATGTGCTGAAACAAGGAGATAGTTTCATAGCCAGGATGTGCTGAAACAAGGGGGAGAGGGTCATGACCAGGATGAGCTGAAACAGTGGAAAGATGGTCATGACTAGGATGAGCTGAAACATGGGAGAGAGGGTCACGGCCAGGATCAGCTAAAACATGAGAGAGAGGGTCATGGCCAGGATGAGCTGAAACAGGGGAGAGAGTTTCATAGCAAGGATGAGCTGAAACAGGGGAGAGAGGGTCATGACCAGGATGAGCTGAAACAGGGGAGAGAGTTTCATAGCTAGGATGAGCTGAAACAAGGGAGAGAGTTTCATAGCCAGGATGTGCTGAAACAGGGGAGAGAGTTTCATAGCTAGGATGAGCTGAAACAAGGGAGTTAGTTGCATAGCCAGGATGTGCTGAAACAGGGGAGAGAGTTTCATAGCTAGGATGAGCTGAAACAGGGGAGAGAGTTTCATAGCTAGGATGAGCTGAAACAAGGGAGTTAGTTGCATAGCCAGGATGTGCTGAAACAGGGGAGAGAGGGTCATAGCCAGGATGAGCTGAAACAGGGGAGAGAGGGTCATGACCAGGGTGAGCTGAAACAGGGGAGAGAGTTTCATAGCTAGGATGAGCTGAAACAAGGGAGAGAGTTTCATAGCCAGAATGAGCTGAAACAGGGGAGATAGTTTCATAGCCAGGATGTGCTGAAACAGGGGAGAGAGGGTCATGACCAGGATGAGCTGAAACAGGGGAGAGAGGGTCATGACCAGGATGAGCTGAAACAGGGGAGAGAGGGTCATGACCAGGATGAGCTGAAACAGGGGAGATAGTTTCATAGCCAGGATGTGCTGAAACAAGGGAGTTAGTTGCATAGCCAGGATGTGCTGACACAAGGGAGTTAGTTGCATAGCCAGGATGAGCTGAAACAAGGGAGAGAGGGTCATGGCCAGGATGTGCTGAAACAGGGGAGAGAGGGTCATAGCCAGGATGAGCTGAAACAGGGGAGAGAGGGTCATGACCAGGATGAGCTGAAACAGGGGAGAGAGTTTCATAGCTAGGATGAGCTGAAACAAGGGAGATAGTTTCATAGCCAGGATGTGCTGACACAGAGAGGGTCATAGGGGTATTAATGTCAGGATTCAAATTTTAAGTCTTCCTTCCTCTGATGTCCTGAGAAAATGTTCAGTTTCTTTGCTTGTTGAATTATATCAAAATAATTTTCATTACAATAAATAATTGACTAAAAGTTGAGGAAATAACTTGAAGCTAACTGTCCATTATTTTCTTCTGATAATCTATTCAAAATATATTGTGTCTCAACAGAACAGTGAAAACCACAGTTATCTATGCAGCAGGACAGGAGAGAGAGGGTCATGACCAGGATGAGCTGAAACAGGGTAGAGAGTTTCATAGCCAGGATGTGCTGAAACAGGGGAGAGAGGGTCATGACCAGGATGAGCTGAAACAGGGAGAGAGGGTCATGACCAGGATGAGCTGAAACAGGGGAGAGAGTTTCATAGCTAGGATGAGCTGAAACAAGGGAGAGAGTTTCATAGCCAGGATGTGCTGAAACAAGGATAGCCAGGATGTGCTGAAACAGGGGAGATAGTTTCATAGCCAGGATGTGCTGAAACAAGGGAGTTATATTTTCATAGCCAGGATGTGCTGAAACAAGCAAGATAGTTTCATAGCCAGGATGTGCTGAAACAAGGGGGAGAGGGTCATGACCAGGATGAGCTGAAACTGAAGCTGAAACAGGGAGAGAGGGTCATGGCCAGGATCAGCTAAAACATGCCAGGATGAGCTGAAACAGGGGAGAGAGGTCATACCAGGATGAGCTGAAACAGGGAGAGAGGGTCATGACCAGGATGAGCTGAAACAGGGGGAGAGTTTCATAGCTAGGATGAGCTGAAACAAGGAGAGAGTTTCATAGCCAGGATGTGCTGAAACAGGGGAGAGAGTTTCATAGCTAGGATGAGCTGAAACAAGGAGTTAGTTGCATAGCCAGGATGTGCTGAAACAGGGGAGAGAGTTTCATAGCTAGGATGAGCTGAAACAGGGAGAGAGTTTCATAGCTAGGATGAGCTGAAACAAGGGAGTTAGTTGCATAGCCAGGATGTGCTGAAACAGGGGAGAGAGGGTCATAGCCAGGATGAGCTGAAACAGGGGAGAGAGGGTCATGACCAGGATGAGCTGAAACAGGGAGAGAGTTTCATAGCTAGGATGAGCTGAAACAGGGAGAGAGTTTCATAGCCAGAATGAGCTGAAACAGGGGAGATAGTTTCATAGCCAGGATGTGCTGAAACAGGGGAGAGAGGGTCATGACCAGGATGAGCTGAAACAGGGGAGAGAGGGTCATGACCAGGATGAGCTGAAACAGGGGAGAGAGGGTCATGACCAGGATGAGCTGAAACAGGGGAGATAGTTTCATAGCCAGGATGTGCTGAAACAAGGGAGTTAGTTGCATAGCCAGGATGTGCTGAAACAAGGGAGTTAGTTGCATAGCCAGGATGTGCTGAAACAGGGGAGAGAGGGTCATGGCCAGGATGTGCTGAAACAGGGGAGAGAGGGTCATAGCCAGGATGAGCTGAAACAGGGGAGAGAGGGTCATGACCAGGATGAGCTGAAACAGGGGAGAGAGTTTCATAGCCAGGATGTGCTGAAACAAGGGAGATAGTTTCATAGCCAGGATGTGCTGACACAGAGAGGGTCATAAGGGTATCAATGTCAGGATTCAAATTTTAAGTCTTCCTTCCTCTGATGTCCTGAGAAAATGTTCAGTTTCTTTGCTTGTTGAATTATATCAAAATAATTTTCATTACAATAAATAATTGACTAAAAGTTGAGGAAATAACTTGAAGCTAACTGTCCATTATTTTCTTCTGATAATCTATTCAAAATATATTGTGTCTCAACAGAACAGTGAAAACCACAGTTATCTATGCAGCAGGACAGGAGAGAGAGGGTCATGACCAGGATGAGCTGAAACAGGGTAGAGAGTTTCATAGCCAGGATGTGCTGAAACAGGGGAGAGAGGGTCATGACCAGGATGAGCTGAAACAGGGGAGAGAGTTTCATAGCTAGGATGAGCTGAAACAAGGAGAGAGTTTCATAGCCAGGATGTGCTGAAACAAGGGAGAGAGTTTCATAGCCAGGATGTGCTGACACAGAGAGGGTCATAGGGGTATCAATGTCAGGATTCAAATTTTAAGTCTTCCTTCCTCTGATGTCCTGAGAAAATGTTCAGTTTCTTTGCTTGTTGAATTATATCAAAATAATTTTCATTACAATAAATAATTGACTAAAAGTTGAGGAAATAACTTGAAGCTAACTGTCCACCAGCTGCCTAACAGTCCATTATTTTCTTCTGATAATCTATTCAAAATATATTGTGTCTCAACAGAACAGTGAAAACCACAGTTATCTATGCAGCAGGACAGGAGAGAGAGGGTCATGACCAGGATGAGCTGAAACAGGGTAGAGAGTTTCATAGCCAGGATGTGCTGAAACAGGGGAGAGAGGGTCATGACCAGGATGAGCTGAAACAGGGGAGAGAGGGTCATGACCAGGATGAGCTGAAACAGGGGAGAGAGTTTCATAGCTAGGATGAGCTGAAACAAGGGAGAGAGTTTCATAGCCAGGATGAGCTGAAACAGGGGAGATAGTTTCATAGCCAGGATGTGCTGAAACAGGGGAGATATTTTCATAGCCAGGATGAGCTGAAACAGGGGAGATATTTTCATAGCCAGGATGTGCTGAAACAAGCAAGATAGTTTCATAGCTAGGATGTGCTGAAACAAGGGAGAGAGGGTCATGACCAGGATGAGCTGAAACAAGGGAGAGAGGGTCATGACCAGGATGAGCTGAAACAGTGGAAAGATGGTCATGACTAGGATGAGCTGAAACATGGGATAGAGGGTAACGGCCAGGATCAGCTAAAACATGAGAGAGAGGGTCATGGCTAGGATGTGCTGAAACAGGGGAGAGAGGGTCATAGCCAGGATGAGCTGAAACAGGGGAGAGAGGGTCATGACCAGGATGAGCTGAAACAGGGGAGAGAGGGTCATGACCAGGATGAGCTGAAACAGGGGAGAGAGGGTCATGACCAGGATGAGCTGAAACAGGGAGAGAGGGTCATGACCAGAGTGAGCTGAAACAAGGGAGAGATTGTCATAGCCAGGATGAGCTGAAACAGGGGAGAGAGGGTCATGACCAGGATGAGCTAAAACATGGGGGAGAGGGTCACGGCCAGGATCAGCTAAATCATGAGAGAGAGGGTCATGGCCAGGATGTGCTGAAACAGGGGAGAGAGGGTCATAGCCAGGATGAGCTGAAACAGGGGAGAGAGGGTCATGTCCAGGATGTGCTGAAACAGGGGAGAGAGGGTCATAGCCAGGATGAGCTGAAACAAGGGAGATAGTTTCATAGCCAGGATGTGCTGACACAGAGAGGGTCATAAGGGTATCAATGTCAGGATTCAAATTTTAAGTCTTCCTTCCTCTGATGTCCTGAGAAAATGTTCAGTTTCTTTGCTTGTTGAATTATATCAAAATAATTTTCATTACAATAAATAATTGACTAAAAGTTGAGGAAATAACTTGAAGCTAACTGTCCACCAGCTGCCTAACAGTCCATTATTTTCTTCTGATAATCTATTCAAAATATATTGTGTCTCAACAGAACAGTGAAAACCACAGTTATCTATGCAGCAGGACAGAGAGAGAGGGTCATGACCAGGATGAGCTGAAACAGGGTAGAGAGTTTCATAGCCAGGATGTGCTGAAACAGGGGAGAGAGGGTCATGACCAGGATGAGCTGAAACAGGGGAGAGAGGGTCATGACCAGGATGAGCTGAAACAGGGGAGAGAGTTTCATAGCTAGGATGAGCTGAAACAAGGGAGAGAGTTTCATAGCCAGGATGTGCTGAAACAAGGGAGATAGTTTCATAGCCAGGATGTGCTGAAACAAGGGAGTTAGTTGCATAGCCAGGATGTGCTGAAACAAGGGAGTTAGTTGCATAGCCAGGATGTGCTGAAACAAGGGAGTTAGTTGCATAGCCAGGATGTGCTGAAACAAGGGGGAGAGGGTCATGACCAGGATGAGCTGAAACAAGGGAGAGAGGGTCATGACCAGGATGAGCTGAAACAGTGGAAAGATGGTCATGACTAGGATGAGCTGAAACATGGGAGAGAGGGTCACGGCCAGGATCAGCTAAAACATGAGAGAGAGGGTCATGGCCAGGATGAGCTGAAACAGGGGAGATAGTTTCATAGCCAGGATGTGCTGAAACAAGGGAGTTAGTTGCATAGCCAGGATGTGCTGAAACAGGGGAGAGAGGGTCATGACCAGGATGAGCTGAAACAGGGGAGAGAGGGTCATGACCAGGATGAGCTGAAACAGGGGAGAGAGGGTCATGACCAGGATGAGCTGAAACAGGGGAGATAGTTTCATAGCCAGGATGTGCTGAAACAAGGGAGTTAGTTGCATAGCCAGGATGTGCTGACACAAGGGAGTTAGTTGCATAGCCAGGATGAGCTGAAACAAGGGAGATAGTTTCATAGCCAGGATGTGCTGACACAGAGAGGGTCATAAGGGTATCAATGTCAGGATTCAAATTTTAAGTCTTCCTTCCTCTGATGTCCTGAGAAAATGTTCAGTTTCTTTGCTTGTTGAATTATATCAAAATAATTTTCATTACAATAAATAATTGACTAAAAGTTGAGGAAATAACTTGAAGCTAACTGTCCACCAGCTGCCTAACAGTCCATTATTTTCTTCTGATAATCTATTCAAAATATATTGTGTCTCAACAGAACAGTGAAAACCACAGTTATCTATGCAGCAGGACAGGAGCAGGTGCAAATACCGTTCTGAACCTGTAGTTCTCTGTGTTGCCAGGTCTGTTTGGGGAGGGTCTGAACCTGTAGTTCTCTGTGTTGCTAGGTCTGTTTGGGGAGGGTCTGAACCTGTAGTTCTCTGTGTTGACTGGTCTGTTTGGGGAGGGTCTGAACCTGTAGTTCTCTGTGTTGACAGGTCTGTTTGGGGAGGGTCTGAACCTGTAGTTCTCTGTGTTGACTGGTCTGTTTGGGGAGGGTCTGAACCTGTATTTCTCTGTGTTGACTGGTCTGTTTGGGGAGAGTCTGAACCTGTAGTTCTCTGTGTTGCCAGGTCTGTTTGGGGAGAGTCTGAACCTGTAGTTCTCTGTGTTGACTGGTCTGTTTGGGGAGGGTCTGAACCTGTAGTTCTCTGTGTTGACTGGTCTGTTTGGGGAGGGTCTGAACCTGTATTTCTCTGTGTTGACTGGTCTGTTTGGGGAGAGTCTGAACCTGTAGTTCTCTGTGTTGCCAGGTCTGTTTGGGGAGAGTCTGAACCTGTAGTTCTCTGTGTTGCCAGGTCTGTTTGGGGAGAGTCTGAACATGTAGTTCTCTGTATTGACTTGTAGAGTGATACACACCTCCTACTGGTGAATCCAATACAATGTTACAGTATAGCTTTATCAATACAGTGCTACAATACATCCTTATCAATACAGCCTTATCAATACATCCTTATCAATACAGTGTTACAATACAGCAATATAGCCTTATCAATATAGCCTTATCAATACAGTGTTACAATACAGCCTTATCAATACAGTGTTACAATACAGCCTCATCAATACAGTGTTACAATACAGCCTCATCAATACAGTATCATCAATACAGCCTCATCAATACAGTATCATCAATATAGCCTCATCAATACAGTGTTACAATACAGTCTTATCAATTGTTGTTGTCTGTTCACACTGCTATGCTTTATCTTGGCCAGGTCGCAGTTGCAAATGAAAACTTGTTCTCAACTAGCCTACCTGGTTAAATAAAGGTGAAATATAAAAAAAAATATATAAAAAAAATACAGTGTTACAATACAGCAATACAGTATCATCAATGCAGTGTTACAATACAGCAATACATCCTTATCAATACAGCCTCATCAATAGTGTTACACTACAGTCTTATCAATACAGTGTTACAACACAGCAATACATCCTTATCAATACAGCCTCATCAATAGTGTTACACTACAGCCTTATCAATACAGCCTCATCAATAGTGTTACACTACAGCCTTATCAATACAGCAATACAGCCTCATCAATACAGTGTTACAATACAGATAATCGTGGACTTCAATAAAACAGCAGAGGGAGCATCCCCACTATCCACATTGACAAGACAGCAGTGGAAAGTTTTAAGTTCCTCGGTGTACACATCACAGACAAACTGAAATGGCCCACCTACACAGACAGTATGGTGAAGAAGGCGCAACAGCGCATCTTCAACCTTAGGAGGCTGAAGAAATTTGGCTTGTCACCTAAAACCCTCACAAACTTTTACAGATGCACAATCGAGAGCATCCTGTCGGGCTGTATCACCGCCTGGTACGGCAACTGCACCACCCACAACCGTATGGATCTCCAGAATGTGGTGAGGTCTGCACAATGCAACACTGGGTGCAAACTACCTGTCCTCCAGGACACCTACAGCACCCGATGTCACAGGAAGGCCAAAAAGATCATCAAGGACAACATCCACCTGATCCACTGCCTGTTCACCCCGTTTCCATCCAGAAGGAGAGGTCAGTACATTGCTGGGACAGAGAGACTGAAAAACAGCTTCTATCTCAAGGCCATCAGACTGTTAAACTGCCATCACTAACACAGAGAGGTTGCTGCCTACATACAGACTCAATTCATAATGTTTACATGTCTTGCATTGCTCATCTCATATGTATATACTGTATTTTATACTATCTATTGCATCTTGCCTATGCTGCTCGATCATCGCTCATCCATATTGTCATGTTGTGTTGCTACCATGCTGTGTGGTCATGTCACGTTCGTCGTAAGGATGAGACCAAGGCACAGCGTGATATGAATACATTCCTCTTTTAATGAAGTAATAACACAGAACAAACTAATGTGAAGCTATATAACACAAGTGCTGACAGGCAACTACACATAGACAATAACCCACAAAATACCCAAGGAATATGGCTACCTAAATATGGTCCCCAATCAGAGACAACGATAAACAGCTGCCTCTGATTGGGAACCAATCAAGGCAACCATAGACATATAAACACCTAGATATACAAAAACCCCATGGCATACAAAAACCCCTAGTGTTAGGAATTTTATGAATAATGACTAAATATCTACATTTGAAATAGAACTATAACTAATGAAACTTATACTCTGTTTTATTATATCTGATTAATAATATTAATTCATAAGGAAGGGTTTGTGGAGCATGAAACAGGGGGTAATTAAATGCAATAAATACCATTCCAGCCAGGTTGGAGGGGACTGGAATTGTGGGTTTTTAAGTAAGCAAAAAGGGTCTTTAACCTATGGTTGAACCGACTCAACTTAGCTCTGGATATTTAGATAGGCAGAGAGTGTTTTCCTGGGTTTTCCATTATCTGGAACTGTCTTCTAAATAGTGATGGATGAAGGTGAAGATTCCAGAAGTTAATCTAGATAAGTGTGTGTCTGGAGTGAGCGAGCTAGGGGGTTGGAATAAACTGTTGAACCTGTTCTGTCCTGGTCGATAGGAGGAAGAACATTTTATAACCTATGATGTCATATTTTGTATATAAACTGTTGTTGGTGGTTACATGGGAGTGCGCTCTGACAATAAGTACTATCATCTAATTTTGATAAGACTGGTCTCTGTCTATTTTGTGCAAATAAGAATCTTACAAATTCTCATAAAATAGACTAAGTGAATTCAAGGTTAGAGGTTAATGAAAACATATTGGAATTATGAAATTACATTAACACCTAGACAATACAAAAACTACCCTCGTCACACCCTGACCTAACCAAAATAAGAAATAAAATGTGTTGCTGCGTTGCTGTGTTGTTGTCTTAGGTCTCTCTTTATGTAGTGTTGTGTTGTCTTTCTTGTCGTGATGTGTGTTTTGTACTATATTTACATATTTACATATTTTTTTATTTTTAATCCCAGGTCCCCGCAGGAGGCCTTTTGCCTTTTGGTAGGCTGTCATTGTAGATAAGAATTTGTTCTTAAATGACTTGCCTAGTTAAAGGCAAGGTTAAATAAAATTGTTATAAAGATATATCCATATATTTATATTTACATATTCTTATTCCATCCCTTTAGATTTGTGTGTATTTGGTAGTTGTTGTGAAATTGTTAGATTACTTGTTAGATATTACTGCACTGTCGGAACTAGAAGCACAAGAAGTGCACTACACTCACAATGAAATCTGCTAACCATGTGTATGTGACAAATAACATTTTATTTGATTTGAGATATGGCTATTATATTGTGATCACCACATTATAGGGCCGACCGGGCTCTCCTCCTGGTACGACGACAGAGGCGGACAAAAAACATCTGGGTAGAAGGTATGCCGACCTCGTCTTCCTGCTCAGGGAAGAGCGGGGGCTGATACCCCAGGGAACACTCAAAGGGAGATAGGCCCGTGGCAGAGCAGGGAGGGGTGTTGCGGGCGTATTTGACCTAAACAAGCTGCTGTCTTCAGGTGGTGGGGTTGGTGGAGACCAGGCAGCGCGGTCTCGAGGTCCTGGTTTGTTCGCTCTGACTGGCCGTTGGACTGGGAGTGGAACCTGAAGGACAGTCTGGCCGACGTCCCAATGAAGGTGCAGAACGACTTCCAGAACTGGGACGAGAACTGAGGACCCCGGTCGGAGACCATGTCCACAGGCAGTCCATGGGCCCCGAAGATGTGCTGCACCATGAGCTGGGCCGTCTCTTTGGCAGAGGGTAGTTTGGGGGAGAGGAAGGAAGTGGGCAGCTTTGGAAAATCAATCCACCACGCTCAGGATGGTGGTGTTCCCCTCAGATGGGGGAAGACCCGTGACAAAGTCCAGGGAGAGATGAGACCAGGGACGGTGGGGGACAGGCAGAGGTTGGAGGAGACCAGCCGGAGCTTGCCGAGGAGTCTTGTTCTGTGCACACACAGCGCAAGTGGCGACAAATGCGGACACGTCAGGAACCATAGTAAGCCACCAAAGATGCTGTCGCACAAAGGCCAGGGATTGACGGGCACCCGGTTGCAGGCAAGCCTGATGGACTTGGCCCACTCCAGGACCATGGAGCAGACGGTGTCAGGAACGGACATCCAGTTATTAGGCCCCCTCGGGGTTCGGCTGGGAATGCTGTGCCTCACGCATCTGCATCTTCATGTCACCAGACATGAAGTGGGAAGGATGGGTTCTGGGGTAATAGTCATGGGACAGTGCATCCTGCTTGACATTCTTGGATCCTGGCCACTATGAGAGGGAGAAGTTGAACCGTGTAAACAACAGGACCCACCTGGCTTGCCTGGAGTTGAGGCGCTTGGCGGTTTGGCGATACTCCAGGTTCTTGTTGTCAGTCCACACAATGAATGGATATTCCTCCTCCTCCAGCCAGTGTCTCCCTTCAATCTTCACCACGAGAAGTTCACGATTTCTCACATCATAGTTCCTTCCCGTGGCGTTGAGGCGATTGTAAAATAAGGTGCAGGGATGTAGCTTGAGGTCAAGGGCAGAATGCTGGGACAGGACAGCCCCCACATCGACATCCGAAGCATCGGCCTCCACCACAAACTGACAAGATGGGTCAGGATGAACCAGGATGGGAGCTGTGGTGTAGCGATGTTTGAGGTCCCGGAACGCCCGGTCAGCAGCTGGAGACCACGTGAATGGAACCTTGGGCAAGGTGAGTGCTGACAGGGGTGAAGCCAGTGTGCTATATCCCTGGATAAAGCGGCGATAGAAGTTGACGAACCCAAGGAACCATTTCAGCTGCACCCTGGACGTAGGCTGAGGCCAATCCATCTCTGCTCTCACCTTCCTCGGATGCATCTGGACACTCCCAACAGAGATGATGTAACCCAGAAAGGGGATGGTGGAGCGATGGAACTCACACTGCTCTGCCTTCACATACAGCTGATTCCAGAAGGCGTTGAAGGACCTGCCGATGTGGAGCATGTGTTCTTGAAAGGAGCGGGAGAATACGAGGATGTCATCAATGTTGACGAAGATGAACCGGTTCAACATGTCGCGGAGGACATCATTCACCAGAGCCTGGAACACCGCAGGGGTGTTGGTGAGGCCAAAGGCCATGACCAGATACTCGTAGAGGCCACTGGCTGTGTTGAAGGCGGTCTTCCACTCGTCCCGCTCTCGAATCTGCACCAGGTGGTAGGTTTTCCAACTTGGGAAACACAGTGGCCCCTGCAGTGGCACGAGGGCCGAGGAGAATAGTTGGTTAGGCTGGTGGTTAGGCTGAAGGCTGGTAAGTGTAGTCAACAGGCTGGTGGTAATCCTGAAGGCTGGGAAGTGTAGTCAACAGGCTGGTGGTTAGGCTGAAGGCTGGGATGTGTAGTCAACAGGCTGGTCGTAACCCTGAAGGCTGGGAAGTGTAGTCAACAGGCTGGTGGTTAGGCTGAAGGCTGGGAAGAGGAGTCAACAGGCTGGTGGTAATCCTGAAGGCTGGGAAGTGGAGTCAACAGGCTGGTGGTTAGGCTGAAGGCTGGGAAGTGGAGTCAACAGGCTGGTGGTTAGGCTGAAGGCTGGGAAGTATAGTCAACAGGCTGGTGGTAATCCTGAAGGCTGGGAAGTGTAGTCAACAGGCTGGTGGTTAGTCTGAAGGCTGGGAAGTATAGTCAACAGGTTGGTGGCTTTCCTGAAGGCTGGGAAGTGTAGTCAACAGGCTGGTGGTTAGTCTGAAGGCAGGGAAGTGTACTCAACAGGCTGGTGGTAATCCTGAATGCTGGGAAGTGTAGTCAACAGGCTATCCTGAAGGCTGGGAAGTGTAGTCAACAGGCTGGTGGTAATCCTGAAGGCTGGGAAGTGTAGTCAACAGGCTGGTGGTTAGGCTGAAGGCTTGGAAGTGGAGTCAACAGGCTGGTGGTTAGTCTGAAGGCAGGGAAGTGTACTCAACATGCTGGTGGTAATCCTGAAGGCTGGGAAGTTTAGTCAACAGGCTGGTGGTTAGGCTGAAGGCTGGGAAGTGTAGTCAACTGGCTGGAGGTTGTCCTGAAGGCTGGGAAGTGTAGTAAACAGGCTGGTGGTTAGTCTGAAGGCAGGGAAGTGTAGTCAACAGGCTGGTGGTTAGTCTGAAGGCTGGGAAGTGTAGTCAACAGGCTGGTGGCTTTCCTGAAGGCTGGGAAGTGTTGTCAACAGGCTGGTGGCTTTCCTGAAGGCTGGGAAGTGTAGTCAACAGGCTGGTGGTTAGTCTGAAGGCTGGGAAGTGTAGTCAACATGCTGGTGGCTTTCCTGAAGGCTGGGAAGTGTTGTCAACAGGCTGGTGGTAATCCTGAAGGCTGGGAAGTGTAGTCAACAGGCTGGTGGTTAGGCTGAAGGCTGGGAAATGGAGTCAACAGGCTGGTGGTTAGGCTGAAGGCTGGGAAGTGTAGTCAACAGGCTAGTGTTTAGTCTGAAGGCTAGGAAGTGTTGTCAACAGGCTGGTGGTTAGGCTGAAGGCTGGGAAGTGTAGTCAACAGGCTGGTGGTTAGGCTGAAGGCTGGGAAGTGTAGTCAACTGGCTGGTGGTAATCCTGAAGGCTGTGAAGTGTCGTCAACAGGCTGGTGGTTAGTCTGAAGGCTGGGAAGTGTAGTCAACAGGCTGGTGGCTTTCCTGAAGGCTAGGAAGCTTAGTCAACAGGCTGGTGGTTAGGCTGAAGGCAGGGAAGTGTACTCAACAGGCTGGTGGTAATCCTGAAGGCCTGGAAGTGTAGTCAACAGGCTGGTGGCTATCCTGAAGGCTGGGAAGTGAAGTCAACAGGCTGGTGGTTAGTCTGAAGGCTGGGAAGTGTAGTCAACAGGCTGGTGGCTTTCCTGAAGGCTAGGAAGTGTAGTCAACAGGCTGGTGGTTAGTCTGAAGGCAGGGAAGTGTACTCAACAGGCTGGTGGTAATCCTGAATGCTGGGAAGTGTAGTCAACAGGCTGGTGGCTATCCTGAAGGCTGGGAAGTGTAATCAACAGGCTGGTGGTTAGGCTGAAGGCTTGGAAGTGGAGTCAACAGGCTGGTGGTAATCCTGAAGGCTGGGAAGTGTAGTCAACAGGCTGGTGGTTAGTCTGAAGGCTGGGAAGTGTAGTCAACTGGCTGGTGGCTGGTGGTAGTCAGGCTGGAAGGCTGAAGGGGAAGTGTAGTCAACAGGCTGGTGGTTAGTCTGAAGGCTGGGAAGTGTAGTCAACAGGCTGGTGGTTCCTGGTACATCCTGAAGGCTGGGAAGTGTAGTCAACAGGCAGGCTGGTGGTATCCTGAGAAGGCTGGGAAGTGTAGTCAACAGGCTGGTGGTTAGGCTGAAGGCTGGGAAGTGTAGTCAACAGGCTGGTGGTAATCCTGAAGGCTGTGAAGTGTAGTCAACTAGGCTGGTGGTAATCCTGAAGGCTGTGAAGTGTAGTCAACAGGCTGGTGGTTAATCTGAAGGCTGGAAGTGTAGTCAACAGGCTGGTGGTTAGGCTGTCAACAGGCTGGTGGTTGAAAGGCTGGGAAGTGTAGTCAACAGGCTGGTGGCTTTCCTGAAGGCTAGGAAGCTTAGTCAACAGGCTGGTGGTTAGTCTGAAGGCAGGGAAGTGTACTCAACAGGCTGGTGGTAATCCTGAAGGCCTGGAAGTGTAGTCAACAGGCTGGTGGCTATCCTGAAGTCTGGGAAGTGTAGTCAACAGGCTGATGGTTAGGATGAAGGCTGGGAAGTGTAGTCAACAGGCTGGTGGTTAGTCTGAAGGCAGGGAAGTGTACTCAACAGGCTGGTGGTAATCCTGAAGGCCTGGAAGTGTAGTCAACAGGTTGGTGGCTATCCTGAAATCTGGGAAGTGTAGACAACAGGCTGATGGTTAGTATGAAGGCTGGGAAGTGTAGTCAACAGGCTGGTGGCTTTCCTGAAGGCTGGGAAGTGTTGTCAACAGGCTGGTGGCTTTCCTGAAGGCTGGGAAGTGTAGTCAACAGGCTGGTGGCTTTCCTGAAGGCTGGGAAGTGTAGTCAACAGGCTTGTGGTTAGTCTGAAGGCAGGGAAGTGTAGTCAACAGGCTGGTGGTTAGTCTGAAGGCTGGGAAGTGTAGTCAACAGGCTGGTGGCTTTCCTGAAGGCTGGGAAGTGTTGTCAACAGGCTGGTGGCTTTCCTGAAGGCTGGGAAGTGTAGTCAACAGGCTGGTGGTTAGGCTGAAGGCTGGGAAGTGTAGTCAACTGGCTGGAGGTTGTCCTGAAGGCTGGGAAGTGTAGTAAACAGGCTGGTGGTTAGTCTGAAGGCAGGGAAGTGTAGTCAACAGGCTGGTGGTTAGTCTGAAGGCTGGGAAGTGTAGTCAACAGGCTGGTGGCTTTCCTGAAGGCTGGGAAGTGTTGTCAACAGGCTGGTGGCTTTCCTGAAGGCTGGGAAGTGTAGTCAACAGGCTGGTGGCTTTCCTGAAGGCTGGGAAGTGTAGTCAACAGGCTTGTGGTTAGTCTGAAGGCAGGGAAGTGTACTCAACAGGCTGGTGGTAATCCTGAAGGCTGGGAAGTGTAGTCAACAGGCTGGTGGCCATACTGAAGGCTGGGAAGTGTAGTCAACAGGCTGGTGGTAATCCTGAAGGCTGGGAAGTGTAGTCAACAGGCTGGTGGTTAGGCTGAAGGCTGGGAAGTGTAGTCAACAGGCTAGTGTTTAGTCTGAAGGCTAGGAAGTGTTGTCAACAGGCTGGTGGTTAG
This sequence comes from Oncorhynchus tshawytscha, assembly GCF_018296145.1. NCBI lineage: Eukaryota > Metazoa > Chordata > Actinopteri > Salmoniformes > Salmonidae > Oncorhynchus > Oncorhynchus tshawytscha. Next base: position 39,149,963 of record NC_056457.1, on the reverse strand, counting down.
GCTGAAGGCTGGGAAGTGTAGTCAACAGGCTGGTGGTTAGGCTGAAGGCTGGTGAAGTGTAGTCAACTGGCTGGCTGTAATCCTGAAGGCTGTGAAGTGTCGTCAACAGGCTGGTGGTTAGTCTGAAGGCAGGGAAGTGTAGTCAACAGGCTGGTGGTTAGTCTGAAGGCTGGGAAGTGTAGTCAACAGGCTGGTGGCTTTCCTGAAGGCTAGGAAGCTTAGTCAACAGGCTGGTGGTTAGGCTGAAGGCAGGGAAGTGTACTCAACAGGCTGGTGGTAATCCTGAAGGCCTGGAAGTGTAGTCAACAGGCTGGTGGCTATCCTGAAGGCTGGGAAGTGAAGTCAACAGGCTGGTGGTTATTCTGAAGGCTGGGAAGTGTAGTCAACAGGCTGGTGGCTTTCCTGAAGGCTAGGAAGTGTAGTCAACAGGCTGGTGGTTAGTCTGAAGGCAGGGAAGTGTACTCAACAGGCTGGTGGTAATCCTGAAGGCTGTGAAGTGTAGTCAACAGGCTGGTGGTTAGTCTGAAGGCTGGGAAGTGTAGTCAACAGGCTGGTGGCTTTCCTGAAGGCTGGGAAGTGTAGTCAACAGGCTGGTGGTTAGGCTGAAGGCAGGCTGGTGGGGAAGTGTACTCAACAGGCTGGTGGTAATCCTGAAGGCCTGGAAGTGTAGTCAACAGGCTGGTGGCTATCCTGAAGGCTGGGAAGTGAAGTCAACAGGCTGGTGGTTAGTCTGAAGGCTGGGAAGTGTAGTCAACAGGCTGGTGGCTTTCCTGAAGGCAAGGAAGTGTAGTCAACAGGCTGGTGGTTAGTCTGAAGGCAGGGAAGTGTACTCAACAGGCTGGTGGTAATCCTGAATGCTGGGAAGTGTAGTCAACAGGCTGGTGGCTATCCTGAAGGCTGGGAAGTGTAATCAACAGGCTGGTGGTTAGGCTGAAGGCTTGGAAGTGGAGTCAACAGGCTGGTGGTAATCCTGAAGGCTGGGAAGTGTAGTCAACAGGCTGGTGGTTAGTCTGAAGGCTGGGAAGTGTAGTCAACTGGCTGGTGGTAGTCCTGAAGGCTGGGAAGTGTAGTAAACAGGCTGGTGGTTAGTCTGAAGGCAGGGAAGTGTAGTCAACAGGCTGGTGGTAATCCTGAAGGCTGGGAAGTGTAGTCAACAGGCTGGTGGTTAGGCTGAACGCTGGGAAGTGGAGTCAACAGGCTGGTGGTAATCCTGAAGGCTGGGAAGTGTAGTCAACAGGCTAGTGTTTAGTCTGAAGGCTAGGAAGTGTTGTCAACAGGCTGGTGGTTATGCAGAAGGCTGGGAAGTGTAGTCAACAGGCTGGTGGTAATCCTGAAGGCTGTGAAGTGTAGTCAACTGGCTGGTGGTAATCCTGAAGGCTGTGAAGTGTAGTCAACAGGCTGGTGGTTAGGCAGAAGGCTGGGAAGTGGAGTCAACAGGCTGGTGGTAATCCTGAAGGCTGTGAAGTGTAGTCAACTAGCTGGTGGTAATCCTGAAGGCTGTGAAGTGTAGTCAACAGGCTGGTGGTTAGTCTGAAGGCAGGGAAGTGTAGTCAACAGGCTGGTGGTTAGGCTGAAGGCTGGGAAGTGTAGTCAACAGGCTGGTGGCTTTCCTGAAGGCTAGGAAGCTTAGTCAACAGGCTGGTGGTTAGTCTGAAGGCAGGGAAGTGTACTCAACAGGCTGGTGGTAATCCTGAAGGCCTGGAAGTGTAGTCAACAGGCTGGTGGCTATCCTGAAGTCTGGGAAGTGTAGTCAACAGGCTGATGGTTAGGATGAAGGCTGGGAAGTGTAGTCAACAGGCTGGTGGTTAGTCTGAAGGCAGGGAAGTGTACTCAACAGGCTGTTGGTAATCCTGAAGGCCTGGAAGTGTAGTCAACAGGTTGGTGGCTATCCTGAAATCTGGGAAGTGTAGACAAACAGGCTGATGTTTAGGATGAAGGCTGGGAAGTGTAGTCAACAGGCTGGTGGCTTTCCTGAAGGCTGGGAAGTGTTGTCAACAGGCTGGTGGCTTTCCTGAAGGCTGGGAAGTGTAGTCAACAGGCTGGTGGCTTTCCTGAAGGCTGGGAAGTGTAGTCAACAGGCTTGTGGTTAGTCTGAAGGCAGGGAAGTGTAGTCAACAGGCTGGTGGTTAGTCTGAAGGCTGGGAAGTGTAGTCAACAGGCTGGTGGCTTTCCTGAAGGCTGGGAAGTGTTGTCAACAGGCTGGTGGCTTTCCTGAAGGCTGGGAAGTGTAGTCAACAGGCTAGTGGCTTTCCTGAAGGCTGGGAAGTGTAGTCAACAGGCTGGTGGTTAGTCTGAAGGCAGGGAAGTGTACTCAACATGCTGGTGGTAATCCTGAAGGCTGGGAAGTTTAGTCAACAGGCTGGTGGTTAGGCTGAAGGCTGGGAAGTGTAGTCAACTGGCTGGAGGTTGTCCTGAAGGCTGGGAAGTGTAGTCAACAGGCTGGTGGCCATACTGAAGGCTGGGAAGTGTAGTCAACAGGCTGGTGGTAATCCTGAAGGCTGGGAAGTGTAGTCAACAGGCTGGTGGTTAGGCAGAAGGCTGGGAAGTGTAGTCAACAGGCTGGTGGTAATCCTGAAGGCTGGGAAGTGTAGTCAACAGGCTGGTGGTTAGTCTGAAGGCTGGGAAGTGTAGTCAACAGGCTGGTGGTTAGTCTGAAGGCTGGGAAGTGTGTCAACAGGCTGGTGGTTAGTCCTGTCAAGTCAACAGGCTGGTGGCTTTCCTGAAGGCTGGGAAGTGTTGTCAACAGGCTGGTGGTAATCCTGAAGGCTGTGAAGTGTAGTCAACTAGCTGGTGGTAATCCTGAAGGCTGTGAAGTGTAGTCAACAGGCTGGTGGTTAGTCTGAAGGCAGGGAAGTTTAGTCAACAGGCTGATGGTTAGGATGAAGGCTGGGAAGTGGAGGCAACAGGCCGGTGGTAATCCTGAAGGCTGGGAAGTGGAGTCAACAGGCTGGTGGTTAGGCTAATGGCTGGGAAGTGTAGTCAATAGGCTGGTGGTTAGTCTGATGGCTGAGAATTGTAGTCAACAGGCTGGTGGGAATCCTGAAGGCTGAGAAGTGTAGTCAACAGGCTGGTGTTTAGTCTGAAGGCTGTGAATTGGAGTCAACAGTCTGGTGGTAATCCTGAAGGCTGGGAAGTGTACTCAACAGGCTGGTGGTTAGTCTGAAGGCTGGGGAGTGTAGTCAACAGGCTGGTGGTTAGTCTGAAGGCTGGGAAGTGTAGTCAACAGGCTGGTGGTTAGTCTGAAGGCAGGGAAGTGTAGTCAACAGGCTGGTGGTTAGTCTGAAGGCAGGGAAGTATAGTCAACAGGCTGGTGGTTAGTCTGAAGGCTGGGGAGTGTAGTCAACAGGCTGGTGGTTAGTCTGAAGGCTGGGAAGTGGAGTCAACAGGCTGGTGGTTAGGCTGAAGGCTGGGCCGGTGTCGGCTAGTCTGGTGTTTAGGCTGAAGGCTGGGCTGGTGGTGGCTTCAGCATGTATTCTAGTGGTATTGTTGGTGCAGGGTGTGACAGTGATGCAGGGAGAGGGAGAGGGAGAGGGAGAGGGAGAGGGAGAGAAAGAGACAGAGAGATAGATAGAGAGAGAGACAGAGATTTGGAGGGAGAAAGAGAGGGAGAGGTGAAGGCTGGGAAGGTAGACAGGCTGGTGGTAGGCAGGTGGGAGGTAGGCAGGCAGGGTAGGCAGGCAGGCAGGCAGGCAGGCAGGCAGGAAGGTCAACAGGCTGGCAGAGGCAGGAAGAGGCAGGTGAAGGCAGGCAGGGTAGGTAAGTAGGTAGGCAGGCAGGCAGGTAGGTAGGTAGGTAGGCAGGCAGGAGAGGTAGGTAGAGAGGTACTGTAGTTAGGTACTGTAGTTAGGGAGGGAGGGAGGGAGGGAGGGAGGGAGGGAGGGAGGGAGGGAGGGAGGGAGGGAGGGAGGGAGGGAGGGAGGGGGGAGGGAGGGAGGGAGGCTGGAAAGGAGGGAGTACTGTAGGTAGGTAGGCAGGCAGGTAGGCAGGCAGGTGGGCAGGCAGGCAGGCAGGCAGGTGCAGAAGGCAGGTCAACAGGTAGGCAGGCAGGCAGGCAGGTAGGCAGGCAGGTAGGTGGGCAGGCAGGCAGGCAGGCAGTAGCAGGCAGGCAGGGAAGGTCAACAGGCTGTGGGATGAAGGTGGGAAGTGGAGGAGGTACTGAAGTTAGGTACTGTAGTTAGGGAGGGAGGGAGGGAGGTAGAAAGAGAGGGAGGTACTGTAGGTAGGTAGGTAGCTAGGTAGGTAGGTAGGTAGGCAGGCAGGTAGGTAGGTAGGGAGGCAGAGATGTAGAGCAGTAGAGAGGGAGGTAGAGTCTGAGGCAGGTAGGCAGGCAGGCAGGAAAGTTGGTAGGAAGGTAGGCAGAGAGGTAGGCAGGCAGGTAGGAAAGTTGGTAGGAAGGTAGGCAGGCAGGCAGGGGGCAGGCAGACAGACAGGCAGGCAGGGCAGGCAGGCAGGCAGGCAGGCAGGCAGGCAGGCAGGGCAGGCAGGCAGGGCAGGCAGGGCAGGGCAGGCAGGCAGGCAGGCAGGCAGGCAGGCAGGGGCAGGCAGGCAGGGCAGGCAGGGTGGGTAGCAGAGGCAGGCAGAGAGGTACTGGCAGGCAGTTAGGTACTGTAGTTAGGGAGGGAGGGAGGAGGTAGAAAGAGAGGGAGGCACTGCAGGCAGGCAGGCAGGCAGGCAGGCAGGCAGGCAGGCAGGCAGGCAGGGAGGCAGAGATGTAGAGCGGTAGAGAGGAGGTAGAGAGGCAGGCAGGCAGGCAGGCAGGCAGGCAGGCAGGCAGGCAGGTGGGCAGGCAGGAAGCAGGCAGGCAGGCAGGAAGGCAGGGGTAGGAAGGCAGGGCAGGCAGGCAGGTGGGAAGGCAGGCAGGCAGGCAGTGCAGGCAGGCAGGGCAGGCAGGCAGGCAGGCAGGCGGATGGGTGGGCAGGCAGGCAGGCAGGTGGGCAGGCAGGCAGGCAGGCAGGCAGGCAGGCAGACAGGCAGGCAGGCAGGCAGGCAGGCAGGCAGGCAGGCAGGCAGGCAGGCAGGCAGGCAGGCAGGCAGGCAGGCAGGCAGGTAGGTAGATAGGTACATTTGAAGTCGGAAGTTTACATTCACTTATGTTGGAATCATTAAAACTAGTTTTTCAACCACAAATGTCTTGTTAACAAACTATAGTTTTGTCAAGTCAGTTAGGACATCTACTTTGTGCATGACACATGTCATTTTTACAACAATTGTTTACAGACAGATTATTTCACTTATAATTCTCTGTATCACAACTCCAGTGGGTCAGAAGTTTACGTACACTAAATTGACTGTGCCTTTAAACAGCTTGGAAAATTCCAGAAAAATGATGTCATGGCTTTAGAAGCTTCTGATAGACTAATTAACATCATTTGAGTCAATTGGAGGTGTACCTGTGGATGTATTTTAAGGCCTACCTTCAAACACAGTGCATCTTTGCTTGACACCATGGGAAAATCAAAAGAAATCAGCCAAGACCTCAGAAAAAAAACTGTAGACGTCCACAAGTCTGGTTCATCCTTGGGAGCAATTTCCAAATGCCTGAAGGTACCACGTTCATCTGTACAAACAATAGTATGCAAGTATAAACACCATGGGACCACGCAGCAGTCATAGCGCTCAGGAAGGAGACGCGTTCTGTCTCCTAGAGATACTTTGATTTGCACTTTTCGCACCAATCTCAGAACAACAGCAAAGGACCTTGTGAAGATGCTGGAGGAAACAGGTACAAAAGTATCTATATCCACAGTAAAACAAGTCCTACATCTACATAACCTGAAAGGCCATGAAAAGCCAGACTAAGGTTTGCAATTGCACATGGGGACAAAGATCATACTTTTTGGAGAAATGTCCTCTGGTCTGATGGGACAAAAATACAACTGTTTGGCATAATGACAATCGTTATGTTTGGAGGAAAAAGGGGGAGGCTTGCAAGCCGAAGAACACCATCCCAACCGTGAAGAACAGGGGTGGAAGCATCATGTTGTGGGGGTGCTTTGCTGCAGGAGGGACGGGTGCACTTCACAAAATAGACAGCATCATGAGGCTGGAAAATTATGTGGATATATTGAAGCAACATCTCAAGACATCAGTCGGAAGTTAAAACTTGGTTGCAAATGGGTCTTCCAAACGAACAATGACCTCAAGCATACTTCCAAAGTTGTGGCAAAATGGCTTAAGGACAACAAAGTCAAGGTATTGGAGTGGCCATCACAAAGCCCTGACCTCAATCCCATAGAGAATGTGTGGGCAGAACTGAAAAAGCTTGTGTGAGCAAGGAGGCCTACAAACCTGACTCAGTCACACCAGCTCTGTCAGAAGGAACTTATTGTGGGATGCTTGTGGAAGGCTACCCGAAACGTTTGACCCAAGTTAAACAATTTAAAGGCAATGCTACCAAATACTAATTGAGTATATGTAAACTTCTGACCCACTGGGAATGTGATGAAAGAAGTAAAAGCTGAAATAAATAATTCTCTCTACTATTATTCTGACATTTCACATTCTTAAAATAAAGTGTGTGATCCTAACCGACCTAAGACAGGGAATTTTTACTAGGATTAAATTTAAGGAATTATGAAATACTGAGTTTAAATGTATTTGGCTAAGGTGCATGTAAACTTCTAACTTCAACTGTAGGTTTGTAGATAGGAAGGGAGAGTAGGTAGTGAGGGATAGTAGGTGTGTTCAGAACAGTGGGAGGACAGACATAAACACACCCTACCTTACCGACGCCACCACACACACTCATACTCACACAGAGGGAGAGAGAGGAGTAGTTATAGTTCTCACTTAGAGTTATATCCAGACCAGACCACTGGAGATATCACTGCTTCTCCTATACCTGGCCCATCCTGTATCACTCACCTGCCATAGGTAAGATTCATACAGCATGGTAGTTATTTCATCAATAACAGTGTTATTCTTTCACTACTGTTAAATCAGTCTGTTTTCATGTTGAGATTGTTATGGTTGATATATTGCTCGTTCAGTCAGTGTTGTTACAGCTATTGTCAACTGTAAAGTTCATTCTCTGTGAACTGGCACATAAAGCTTTCTTTGTGAATTCAGCAGGGAGTTGGAAGTATATTATGAGGTAGTTCTATGTACTTAGTAAGGTGTGCACACTGACCATTGTCTGATAATAATAGTGCTTAATAGATGTCGAACCAGTTTTTCCATCAGCAGTAAGCCATGGGTTAGGGTTAGGAGGGGTAAGGGTTAGGAGGGGTTAGGAGAGATTAGGAAGGGTTAGGAGGGGTTATGAAGGGTTAGGAGGGGTTAGGAATCGTTAGGATTGGTTAGGGGTTATGAATGGTTATGAGAGGTTAGGAGGGGTTATGAGAGGTTAGGAATGGTCAGGAGGGGTTAGGAATCGTTAGGATTGGTTAGGAAGGGTTAGGAAGGGTTAGGAGAGGTTATGAAGGGTTAGGATGGGTTAGGAAGAGTTAGGAGGGGTTAGGAAGGGTTAGGAGAGGTTGGGAATGGCTAGGAGAGGTAGTTAGGGGTTAGGTGGCGTTTAGGAAGGGTCAGGAAGGGTTAGGAAGGGTTAGGAAGGGTTAGGAGGGGTTAGGAGAGATTAGGAGGGTCAGGAGGGGTTAGGAGAGATTAGGAAGGGTTAGGAGGGGTTATGAAGGATTAGTAGAGGTTAGGAGGGGTTAGGAGAGGTAAGAAATGGTCAGGAGGGGTTAGGAAGGGTTAGGAAGGGTTAGGAGGGGTTAGGAGAGATTGGGAAGGGTTAGGAAGGGTTCGGAGAGGTTAGGAGGGGTTAGGAGAGGTAAGAAATGGTCAGGAGGCGTTAGGAAGGGTTAGGAAGGGTTAGGAGGGGTTAGGAGAGGTTAGGAAAGGTTAGGAAGGGTTAGGAGGGGTTATGAAGGGTTTGGAGAGGTTATGATATGTTACGAATGGTCAGGAGGGGTTAGGAAGGGTTAGGAGGGGTTAGGAATTGTCAGGATTGGTTAGGATTGGTTAGGAAGGGTTAGGAGAGGTTATGAAGGGTTAGGAGGGGTTAGGAAGGGTTAGGATGGGTTAGGAGGGGTTAAGAAGGGTTAGGATGGGATAGGAAGAGTTAGGAGGGGTTAGGAATGGTTAGAAGAGGGTAGGAAGTGTTAGGAGGGGTTAGAAAGGGTTAGGGGGTTAGAAGGGGTTAGGAAGGATTTGGAGGGGGTAGGAAGGGTTAGGAGAGGTTAGGAATGGTTATGATGGGTTAGAAAGGGTTTGGAGGGGTTAGGAGGGGTTAATACGAGCTAGAATAGGTTTGGAAGGGTTTAGAGGGGTTAGGTGGCGTTTAGGAAGGGTTTGGGAGGGTCAGTAGGGGTTGGGAAGGGTTTGGAGGGGCTGGGAAGGGTTAGGAGAGGTTAGGAACGGTTAGGAGGGGATATGAGGGGTAATGAAGTGTTAGGAGGGGTTAGGAACAGTTGGGAGGGGTTAGGGAGGGGTAGGAAGGGTCAGGAGGGGTTAGGAAAAGTTAGGATAGGTTTGGAGGGGTTAGGAAGGGGTTAAAAGAGTTTAGGAGAGGTTATGAGAGTTTAGGAAGAGTTAGTCGGGGCTGGGAAGGGTTAGGAATGGTTAGGAGGGGACAGGAGGGGATAGGATAGGTTAGGAAGGGTTAGGAAGTGTTAGGAGGGGCAATAAGAGATTAGGATAGGTTAGTAGGGGCTGGGAAGGGTTAGGAGAGGTTAGGAATGGTTAGGAGAGGTTAGGATGGGTTCGGAGGGGTTAGGAGGGATTAGGAAGGGTTTGGAGAGGTTTGGAAGGGTTAGGAGGGGTTAGGATAGGTTAGGAAGGGTCGGTAGGGGTTAGGAAGGGTTGGGATAGGTTAGGAGGGTTTAGCAAGGGGTTAGGAGAGTTTAAGATAGGTTAGTAGGGGCTGGGAGAGGTTAGGAGGGGCTGGGAAGTGTTAGGAGAGGGTAGGACAGGTTAGGAGGATTAGGAAGGGTTAGGAGGGTTTAGGAAGGATTAGGAGGGATTAGTAAGTGTTAGGAGGGGTTAGGAGGGGTTATGAAGGGTTAGGTGGGTATAGGAAGGGTTAGGAGGGTTTAGGAAGGGTTAGGAGGGGTTAGGAGGGGTTATGAAGGGTTAGGAGGGTATAGGACAGGTTAGGAGGTGATAGAAGGGTTAGGAAGTGTTAGGTGGGTATAGGACAGGCTAGGAGGTGATAGAAGGGTTGGGAGGGTTTAGGAAGGGTTAGGAAGTGTTAGGTGGGTATAGGACAGGTCAGGAGGTGATAGAAGGGTTAGGAGGGTTTAGGATGTGTTAGGTGGGGTTAGGATGGGTTAGGAGGGGTTAGGATGGGTTAGGAGGGGTTAGGAAGTGTCGTGACGTTGTATTAGTTAATGTGACGACTGTTGTTCATCGAATGATTAAAGTTTATAATTGCGTGATTAACTGAATCAAGCAATTATTAACTCATTAACCTGGGGCACCATGTGAAAACTAGTTTTTATTGAGTTTCTATTTCCCAAATTAACTCAAAGAATATCAGAATATCGATTTTACAACAGCCGCTAATTAACCAGTTGCCTCTACCAATCTCGTTCTGAACGTCGTATAGCCCGTGAATCTGCACGGACCCAGGTCTCACCAATGAATTTGTACCAAACCAATCTTAGTTGAATATTTATTTACTAGAAAGCTAAAATGATGATAAAAGATACTCATAGACAAAACACATTATAGGCTATTGATGTGAACTTAGTATAACGGGCCAACACACTATAGCGGTTGTTACTCACAATGAGGATTTCAAAAGAGAGAAAAAGAGAAAGTACACGAGAGAAATATACATATGGGTGAATTTGTCAGCTATGCTATTCTAACCCTAGCCTTGCCCCAAACTGCCGCTCTTATGGGTCAGAATATAATGATGTAATTACGTGGGGATGATCTCAGAGGATTCTCTGCGTAGGCCTTCAGCTGTTCGATGACACACTACTCCGGCGCACCTCCCTGATCGTCCTCCCGCTGTCAGTGTCCTTTTGGGCTTAGGAGTCTGTACCCTCACCCTTTGCTCGGGAAGGGGTCTTCTGAGGACAGACAGCTCGGTAGCTCAGAGCTCACAGCATAGGAATGAAACCCTTTAGATACCACGATTCGATGGGAGATGGAGGCTAGGTGGTTCGACTTGAATTCACCCGCTTAGACACAGCTACTCATCCGTAGCTTGGGTAGAAAAGGATTTCTTTGTCTCCAAACTTGCGTTCTGGGTTCGTTGACTTTTTAGACCTTTCTGCAGCTGGGGTCATGTAGTCTTCCTGTAAATTCTATACTCACAGGTTTTATACCCTTGGGTCAGAAGTGGGCGTAACCACCTTTAGGGCAATTCTCTGGGCTTACCAAGTTAATGAGGCAAGGTCTAGATTTTATTCAAATCCAATTTTAGACAACTAACTTAACATTTCATCTTCCCCAACACATTCTCTTTGATTTGGATATTTTCCATACAACGTACAATGTATAAACATCAAACATATACGAGGAAAACTCTTCACGTTACACTGTTTTCGTAATAACGTCATCTATTAACCTTTAATAACAAAACAAAAATGACATACATTTTCATATTCCATCTATCGTCATGACCACCATTGTGGCTGATGGAAACCATTGTTCCAAAGTCCCTTTATTTCATGTTTAATGTTCTGAGGCTGGTTCTCCATAGTAACAGGACAAAATGAATTTGTCTGTGGCCTAAAATTTACCAGGGGTGTGAGGGGTCATAAAACCCCCACATCTTCAGACCCCTAGATCTCTCCTCCTCTGTTGGGGTTGAGAGACAATCTGTAGGGATGTGGTCTCCTGTAACCTGACCTGATCAGGACAGTCATGGCAGTAAGGAAGGGTTTGGAGGGGTTCGGAGGGTTTAGGAAGGATTAGGAGGTGTTAGGAAGGGAAGGGTTTGGAGGGGCTTTGAAGGGTTATGAAGGGTTAGGAGGGGTTAGGGACGGTTATGATGGGTTTTGAAGGGTTAGGAAGGGTTTGGAGTGGTTAGGGAGGGTTATGAAGGGTTAGAAGGGGTTAGGAACGGTTAAGAGGGGCTTTGAAGGGTTAGGAGTGGTTTGGAGGGGTTAGGAACGGTTATGATGGGTTTTGAAGGGTTCAGCAGGGTTATGAATGGTTAGGAAGGGTTAGGAGGGTTTAGGAAAGGTTAGGAAGGGTTAGGATGGGTTAGGGCATATGAAGGATTATGATTAGGAAGGGTTAGGGATAGGAACTGTTAGGGCATAGGAAGGGTTAGGATGACTTAGGAAAGGTTTTTGAAGTGAGATATCCATCAGTGCTATTTTAATAAGGCTGATCATGACTTTTAAGTACTGCAGTTGTTACTTCTCATGTGAAACTCAACTATTGGTGGGTGGAGGTTAGTTAATAATGGACTTGTTCACAATCTGTTTGTCTGAGGAGAACCTAGAAGCCTGGTAGGACAAGCTGTACTCATCAGTTGAACTAGCAGTTGGAATTGAACAAAGTCACCTTATGCCAGATATTTCTTCTGGTTCCATCACATAGGACCACTAAGCTAGTGCTGCAGTATATTGGGATCATTTTGATACAGTCAACAGACATATAAACAGCACCCTTTTATGTACTAAAGGAGTTGTCCTCCATATATGTCCTCCATATGTCCGCCAGTCTGCCAGCAGAACCGTGTTGACTCAGTCACTTCTAATCACTTCTAGTCACTTCCAGAAGCCTGTAGTAGTTAGGCAGTGGTAAATAATTATAGGACGGTAGTAAACTAATTAGTTCAGGGTAGATTAATCATACCACATTTTTGGGGGGGAATGTTGACCTTCAGTTGACATGATGATGATGAGTCATGGGATCAGTGTGTATGCTGGATAAACCGTGCATTACAATTTTACCTGACTCCACCTTACCCGAATCCACATTTAGTAGTAGTAACGATGATAGGTGACAGGCATCCTGGTTTGGCCTTCAGAACCACTGGGGCGTTGCCAGTGAAATCACTGTTAGCACTAACCCTATTGTTGAAGTTGACGTGAATACTGCAGTGACATTCATGTTTGTTTTAAATGAGTCAGGCCTTAATCTGAGATTAGGTTTCTGTCCCAAAATGGCACACTACTCCCTACGTAATGAACTGCTATTGGCCAGGGCCCAAAGAGGTTTGGTGTTTGAGGGCCCCATAGATCATTATGTAGGGAGTAGGATGCCATTTGGGACACATTCCTGGTACCATGACTGAGCAGGTTTTAATAAGGGCTGGGGATAGTTAGCTTGAGATTTTTTCAGGCAGCCGGTTCATATCCTGTTTGAGGTCACCAAGCTCCACTCACCACACACTCCCTGTCCTCACTACACCTTGGACCTGTCAGCTGCTCAGCAACACTCACTCCTGTTTCTAAAAAGACAAGGTTGTAATAGTACTCTTAAATTGTATATAGTATGACTTCCTCTATCTAACTGTCTGTATATAGTAAGTATGACTTCCCCTATCTAACTATCTGTATATAGTATGACTTCCTCTATCTAACTATCTGTATATAGTAAATTTGACTTCCTCTATCTAACTGTCTGTATATAGTAAACATGACTTCCTCTATCTAACTATCTGTATGTAGTAAGTATGACTTCCTCTATCTAACTATCTGTATATAGTAAGTATGAATTCCTCTATCTAACTATCTGTATATAGTAAGTATGACTTCCTCTATCTAACTATCTGTATATAGTAAGTATGACTTCCTCTATCTAACTATCTATATATAGTATGACTTCCTCTATCTAACTATCTGTATATAGTAAGTATGACTTCCTCTATCTAACTATCTGTATATAGTATGACTTCCTCTATCTAACTATCTGTATATAGTAAGTATGACTTCCTCTATCTAACTATCTGTATATAGTAAGTATGACTTCCTCTATCTAACTATCTGTATATAGTATGACTTCCTCTATCTAACTATCTGTATATAGTAAGTATGACTTCCTCTATCTAACTATCTGTATATAGTATGACTTCCTCTATCTAACTATCTGTATATAGTATGACTTCCTCTATCTAACTATCTGTATATAGTAAGTATGACTTCCTCTATCTAACTATCTGTATATAGTATGACTTCCTCTATCTAACTATCTGTATATAGTAAGTATGACTTCCTCTATCTAACTATCTGTATATAGTAAGTGTGACTTCCTCTATTTAACTATCTGTATATAATAAGTATGACTTCCTCTATTTAACTATCTGTATATAGTAAATATGACTTCCTCTATTTAACTATCTGCATATAGTAAGTATGACTTCCTCTATCTAACTATCTGTATGTAGTAAGTATGACTTCCTCTATCTAACTATCTGTATATAGTAAATATGACTTCCTCTATCTAACTATCTGTATATAGTAAGTATGACTTCCTCTATCTAACTATCTGTATATAGTAAGTATGACTTCCTCTATCTAACTATCTGTATATAGTAAGCATGACTTCCTCTATCTAACATTCTGTATTTAGTATGACTTCCTCTATCTAACCCTCTGTATATAGTATGACTTCCTCTATCTAACTATCTGTACATAGTAAATATGACTTCCTCTATCTAACTATCTGTATAAAGTAAGTATGACTTCCTCTATCTAACTATCTGTATATAGTATGACTTCCTCTATCTAACTATCTGTATATAGTATGTATGACTTCCTCTATCTAACTATCTGTATATAGTAAGCATGACTTCCTCTATCTAACTATCTGTATTTAGTATGACTTCCTCTATCTAACCCTCTGTATATAGTAAGTATGACTTCCTCTATCTAACTATCTGTAAATAGTATGACTTCCTCTATCTAACTATCTGTATATAGTAAGTATGACTTCCTCTATCTAACTATCTGTAAATAGTATGACTTCCTCTATCTAACTATCTGTATATAGTATGACTTCCTCTATTTAACTATCTGTATATATTAAGTATGACTTCCTCTATTTAACTATCTGTATATAGTAAGCATGACTTCCTCTATCTAACTATCTGTATATAGTATGACTTCCTCTATTTAACTATCTGTATATAGTAAGTATGACTTCCTCTATTTAACTATCTGTATATAGTAAGCATGACTTCCTCTATCTAACTATCTGTATATAGTATGACTTCCTCTATTTAACTATCTGTATATAGTAAGTATGACTTCCTCTATCTAACTATCTGTATATAGTAAACATGACTTCCTCTATTTAACTATCTGTATATAGTAAGCATGACTTCCTCTCTCTAACTATCTGTATATAGTAAGTGTGACTTCCTCTATCTAACTATCTGTATATAGTATGACTTCCTCTCTCTAACTATCTGTATATAATAAGTATGACTTCCTCTATTTAACTGTCTGCTATCTAACTATCTGTATTTGTATGACTTCCTCTATTTAACTATCTGTATATAGTATGACTTCCTCTATCTAACTATCTGTATAGTATGACTTCCTCTATCTAACTATCTGTATATAGAGTGTGACTTCCTCTATCTAACTATCTGTATATAGTAAGTGTGACTTCCTCTATCTAACTATCAGTACTATCTGTATGTAGTAAGTATGACTTCCTCTATCTAACTATCTGTATATAGTATGACTTCCTCTATCTAACTATAGTAAATAGTATGACTTCTATCTAACTATCTTGACTTCCTCTATCTATATCTGTATATAGTAAGTGTGCTAACTATCTGTATATAGTAAGTATGACTTCCTCCATCTAACTATCTGTATTTAGTATGACTTCCTCTATCTAACTATCTGTATATAGTATGACTTCCTCTATCTAACTATCTGTATATAGTAAGTATGACTTCCTCTATTTAACTGTCTGTATATAGTAAGTATGACCACTGAATGAATTCAGTAACTAGGCTTCCTCTATCTTGATATAAAGCGGTCGTGTAGCTGTGTTCTCATAAATCAAAGCTCACCCATAGTTCTCTGCTTTGGTTTTGCCTTTGCGTTCTCATACAGTACAGCAAGCTGTATTCTTACAGTCAGTGACATTTTATAGTCCTTCCGTGACACTAATGAGATAGTGATATGTCATAGTGTTTGCTCAGTGACACCCTGTGTGTTTGTCTGGCAGTGCTGATATCTGTCAGAAGGGGCAATTACACGCCCCTGATTGCGGAAGTTGCTTGTTGCCATAGTGGCTAGTTGACTCCAAGTTGACAGGCCTGTCTGTTCTTAGGCCACCTGTTCTCCAGAACAGTCATGAGATTACCTGCTTTTATAATAGGCTCTTTACTGCAGAATATCTACTGTATATTGCCTTTAACCTTAAAAGTACCGACTGGGGTCATTTTGACCCCAGAGGCATATTTTTGTTCACAGCCCAGAGGTGGTTTATTCAATTCTTCATTCAACTTGTTGTTACCAAATCTAAATCATTGAGTGTTTCTGTATCAATATGGGCATAAAATGTGTTTTGACCCCAGCCCAAAACATCTAACTCCACCTACAGTCCTACAGCAGATAGGATCTTTATTTGAATATAGGTTTCCATGGAGACATAATGACAAGTTATCCATACCAGCAGAGGATGGACGGGGACCTGTATCAGTGAGTTTGACCAGATAGACATATCATCTGCAGTGATGTAGCACCCCATGTACCTGCCTAAGGTTCTATACCACGTACAGTGCATTCGGAAATATTCAGACCCCTTCACTTTTTCCCCATTTTGTTATGTTGAAGCCTTATTCAAAAATGGATCAAAACATGTTTCTCTCCCCCTCATCAATCTACAGATAATACCCCATAATGATAAAGCAAAAACAGGTTAAAAATAATGAAATATCACATTTACATAAGTATTCAGACCCTTTACTTAGTACTTTGTTGAAGCACCTTTGGCAGCGATTACAGCCTTAAGTCTTATTTTGTATGACGCTACCAGCTTGGCACACCTGTATTTTGGGAGTTTCTCCCATTCTTCTCTGCAGATCCTCTCAAGCTCTGTCAAGTTGGATGGGAAGCGTCACGCACAGATATTTTCAGTTCTCTCCAGAGATGTTCGATCGGGTTTAAGCCTGGGCTCTGGCTGGGCCACTCAAGGACATTCAGAGAATTGTCCCAAAACCAATCCTGCATTGTCTTGGCTATGTGCTTATGGTTGCTGTCCGGTTGGAAGGTGAAAGTTTACCATAGTCTGAGGTCCTGAGCACAGGTTTTCATCAATGTTCTCTCTGTACTTTGCTCCGTTCATCTTTGCCTCGAGCCTGACTAGTCTCCCAGTCCCTGCCGCTGGAAAAACATACCCACAGCATGATGCTACCACCACCATGCTTCACCGTAGGGATGATGCCAGGTTTCCGCCAGACGTGACGCTTGGAATTCAGGCTGAAGAGTTCAATCTTGGTTTCATCAGACCGGAGAATCTTGTCCGGAAAAAGTCCTTTAGGTGCCTTTTGGAAAACTTCAAGCAGGCTGTCAGGTGCTTTTTACTGAGGAGAGGTTTCCGTCTGGCCAGTCTACCGCAAATGCCTGATTGGTGGAGTGCTGCAAAGATGGTTGTCCTTCTGGAAGTTTCTCCCATCTCCACAGGGGACCTCTGGAGCTCTGTCAGAGTGACCATCGGGTTCTTGGTCACCTCTCTGACCAAGGCCCTTCTCCCCGATTGCTCAATTTGGCCGGGCGGCCAGTTCTAAGAAGAATCTTAGTGGTTCTCAAAACGTATTCTATTTAAGAATGATGGAGGTCACTGTGTTCTTGGTGGGGACCTTAAATGCTGCAGAAATGTTTTGGTTCCCTTCCCCAGATCTGTGCCTCAACACAATCCTTTCTCGGAGTTCTACCGACAATTCCTTCAACGTCATATTGGTCATATTGGTCATGGATCCTGAGTGGCGCACAATGGGATTGCCTTGCAGTTCTCCAGCTGTATCCACTGAACACGTGCAAGGTTCAAGGCACGATGACAGGGGGCACGGGATGGACCGCAGAGTTGAGCACAGATGACCGACCTAGCCCATGTGGAAGGGAGAGGGGCGTGGGGGGGGGGACCCCATTCTCTAGTACAGCCATTATTGAAGGCTATCAAATGCTTCTCAAAGATGCCCTCTGGTGGTCAAACTAGCACTAACTAGCATTAATGGCAACAGTGGTTGGCACTTAAATAACGTGCCATAGAATTCTGCAGCACCATGCAAGCTGCGCCGTGGTACGCTGCAACTTTAAAAGGAGGAACCACTATACTAAGCAGCTCATATCATAGACAGAAGCCTGCTGCATGGCACACCAATCCGAACTCATCTCCTGGCATGTCCAGCCCATCCATTATCTCAGCCAATCATGGCTAGCGGGAAGGTTCCTGTCTTTTTCCATTACTAAACCAACTAGGCTCGTAATTTAACATTTTTTTTTTGTATTTACAGATGACATACAGTACAAGTTTGTTTTTAAGGCACATGGAAGGTCACATGTTCCTGATTTCTGCTAAAAAAAAACACATTTTGGATACAATTATTTACATGCCTAATTATGTTTTTTTATAAGAAAGAATTTGATATTTTTCTGTGATCGTTGCTTTTTCCAATAGTTTCTTCTTGGGGTCAAATTAACCCCAGGTGGTTATCCGATGTACACAGTAAAACAATATCTATTTGTTTCAACTAACTTTTAGTTCCACAGACTTTTTTGGTTTACTCAACTTTTTGGTCAAAGTGTTACCTGAACTTAACATTTTTATTTGGCCCAAACATCTCCAACATGAGAAAACATAGATAAAAATTCTGTCAATTTTAAAATGATCTGTTTGCTCAAATTGTCTAGTATGTTCATTCAACTAGAAATTATTATTGTTGTGTATAACCAGTTGCACAGCTTTTTTTTAGTTAAGATGTCCAAAAATACATTTTTCATTGAATAAACATGAGACAGGTTGAGCAAACACATCATTTTAAATTGACTGAACGTTTTCTCAAGTTGGAGAAAAATTGGGGTCAACAATTTTTGGGGGGTTCAGTTTAACACTTAGTCTGAAAAGTAAACAAAAAGAAGCTATGGAACCAGTTACTTAATAATAATTAGTTGAAACAACTAAATTTGTGGGTGTTTATTTTTTATTTTTTACAGTGTATGTCAAATATGTTGGTGGCTTGGTGGTTAAAAACTCTGTGGAAGATTTTCAGTAAACATGCAGCACTTTTCAGTAAACATGCAGCAACCTTTCTGAGGTGATTCACAGTACATTCAGCATGCTCTCTACTGTGTTGTTAGTTGTGCAGAATGACTGAAGAAAGTCCAGAAGCCTTTCAGCATGTCAGCAGGAAGTCTGGCCTACAGATCTGGACCATCAATGTAAGTCCCACGTCTTTCAAAATACATCCTATTGTAATATACTGTAACAGATGTAGGATCTTCATTTGATCACCCTATTGCAGGATAACTTTTCTGCAATGCAGTACATTGTAAACTCCTAGTTTACTTGAGGTCTAAAAAGGCTTTTAATGTTCAGAATTTCCACTTTGAAATTGTAGACTTGATTTTCCCTTATGAGAAATGTATCAACTCCTACAAAAAGGTTAATTAATTTTAATCTATTTAATAATTCACATTTCCTGTTGCTGCGGGATTATTTTTCTGCTGTAGGAAACTGGCACAAATGAAGATCCTACATCTGTTTATACAGCGGTCTCTGCTGGGTTATAAAGCAACATCCACTGGGTTATACAGCAGTCTCCACTGGGTTATACAGCAGTCTCCACTGGGTTATACAACAGTCTCCACTGGGTTATACAGCAGTCTCCACTGGGTTATACAACAGTCTCCACTGGGTTATACAACAGTCTCAACTGGGTTATACAGCAGTCTCAACTTTGTTATACAGCAGTCTCAACTGGGTTATACAACAGTCTCCACTGGGTTATTTAGCAGTCTCCACTGGGTTATACAACAGTCTCCATTGGGTTATATAGCAGTCTCCACTGGGTTATACAACAGTCTCCACTGGGTTATACAGCAGTCTCAACTGGGTTATACAGCAGTCTCAACTGGGTTATACAACAGTCTCCACTGGGTTATACAGCAGTCTCCACTGGGTTATACAACAGTCTCCACTGGGTTATACAGCAGTCTCCATTGGGTTATACAACAGTCTCCACTGGGTTATATAGCTGGTCTCCACTGTGTTATATAGCTGGTCTCCACTGGGTTATACAACAGTCTCCACTGGGTTATATATCAGTCTCCATTGGGTTATACAGTAATCTCCACTGGGTTATACAGCAGTCTCTGCTAGGTTATACAGTGGTCTCCACTGGGTTATACAGCAGTCTCCACTGGGTTATACAGCAGTCTCCACTGGGTTATACAGCAGTCTCCACTGGGTTATACAGTGGTCTCCACTGGGTTATACAGCAGTCTCCACTGAGTTATACAACAGTCTCCACTGGGTTATACAGCAGTCTCCACTGGGTTATACAGCAGTCTCCACTGGGTTATACAGCAGTCTCCACTGGGTTATATAGCTGGTCTCCACTGTGTTATATAGCTGGTCTCCACTGGGTTATACAACAGTCTCCACTGGGTTATATATCAGTCTCCATTGGGTTATACAGCAGTCTCCACTGGGTTATACAGTGGTCTCCACTGGGTTATACAGCAGTCTCCACTGAGTTATACAACAGTCTCCACTGGGTTATACAGCAGTCTCCACTGGGTTATACAGAAGTCTCCACTGGGTTATACAGTAATCTCCACTGGGTTATAGAACAGTCTCCACTGGGTATATTACACTTAGTCTCAGATCCAATGCTGAGATGGGACTTTTGTGACAGTTTTCTTTGGTGTTCTGTCACGCTGTTATTGAAATATAATATTCTGAAAGTATCTTGTTGTTTTTAAGAACATGAAGATGGTTCCTGTACCGGACCAAGCTTTTGGGAACTTCTTTGAGGGAGATTGCTACATTGTCCTCTATGTGAGTATTGCTACATTGTCCTCTATGTGAGTATTGCTACATTGTCCTCTATGTGAGTATTGCTACATTGTCCTCTATGTGAGTATTGCTACATTGTCCTCTATGTGAGTATTGCTACATTGTCCTCTATGTGAGTATTGCTACATTGTCCTCTATGTGAGTATTGCTACATTGTCCTCTATGTGAGTATTGCTACATTGTCCTCTATGTGAGTATTGCTACATTGTCCTCTGTGTGAGTATTGCTACATTGTCCTCTGTGTGAGTATTGCTACATTGTCCTCTATGTGAGTATTGCTACATTGTCCTCTGTGTGAGTATTGCTACATTGTCCTCTATGTGAGTATTGCTACATTGTCCTCTATGTGAGTATTGCTACATTGTCCTCTATGTGAGTATTGCTACATTGTCCTCTGTGTGAGTATTGCTACATTGTCCTCTGTGTGAGTATTGCTACATTGTCCTCTGTGTGAGTATTGCTACATTGTCCTCTGTGTGAGTATTGCTACATTGTCCTCTGTGTGAGTATTGCTACATTATCCTCTGTGTGAGTATTGCTACATTGTCCTCTATGTGAGTATTGCTACGTTGTCCTCTATGTGAGTATTGCTACATTGTCCTCTATGTGAGTATTGCTACATTGTCCTCTGTGAGTATTGGTACATTGTCCTCTATGTGAGTATTGCTACATTGTCCTCTATGTGAGTATTGCTACATTGTCCTCTATGTGAGTATTGCTACATTGTCCTCTATGTGAGTATTGCTACATTGTCCTCTACGTGAGTATTGCTACATTGCCCTCTGTGAGTATTGCTACATTGTCCTCTGTGAGGGAATTGCTACATTGTCCTCTGTGAGAGTATTGCTACATTGTCCTCTGTGAGTATTGCTATATTGTCCTTTGAGCCTCTAGCCTGGTACCCTGTAGAAATTATCTATGGGTCGTTCCTGAATTACAGTGATGTGTGGGGAGCCTCTAGCCTGGTACCCTGTAGACATTTTCTAAGGGTCGTTCCTGAATTACAGTGATGTGTGGGGAGCCTCTAGCCTGGTACCCTGTAGACATTTTCTAAGGGTCGTTCCTGAATTACGGTGGCATTTGGTCATGGCATTTTGAACACTTTCTAAATAAACTATTTGAAAGCTTAATGACTTTAAATCATTTGTATCATTATGATAACATTGTGCCACCAATAGGAGTAGTAACACTAATTTGACATTTTAGGTAAATGAGTATTTCCTGAAATGGTGGCAACTCTAAGGTCATCAATTTTGTAAAACATATTTACTAAAGTAATTAAATTAATAATTTTGCTCACAATGTTTTTTCCCTGACTAACACCAAGTGAAACTTTAGATGTAGACACAACTAAAAGGGTGTGATTATCTAATAATTTAGATAATTTAACATAGACTCACTCCTCCCCTGATAACACTGGAGAAAATGCTGAAGGTCCTTGTATACTGCATATTTGAAATCAGTGATTTTCAAGGTGGTAACACCAATGACAGAAAATGCAACGTTAAGACTGTAACTACTGTTCCCTGAAGGAGGGAAGGTACAACATACTATGTTGGAGTCGCACTCTCGCCACTTCCTGTTGAAGGATTTACATTCACTCCTGACAAGAGGCCAAAGAAATCCGTGCCTCCCTGGAATCCACGCCTTCCACATTTGATAAGTGTGAGGCTTGGATTCATTCCTTCAATTTAATTCCACTCTTCACCAAGCCCACTCTTCACCAAGCCCACTCTTCACCAAGCCCACTCTTCACCAAGCCCACTCTTCACCAAGCCCACTCTTCACCAAGCCCACTCTTCACCAAGCCCACTCTTCACCAAGCCCAGGAACAGGTGCCGGGAGACAAACGAGGGAGTTTTTGTGCATTTTATTAGGATCCCCATTAGCTAAAGCCGCAACGTTAGCTAATCTTCCTGAGTTCCTCGTTTCCCTCCTTCAGGGAACAGTAGTTATAGTCATAGCATTACTTTCTATTTCAGTCAGTCAACTTCGGTACAACATACTATGGGAAAATATAATCACTCCCCAAATGGATACTAAATGAAAACGGCCCATGGCAGACCACCCAGACCTGGGTATTGTACACACGGTGCGCTGCCTGGAGACTTTCCCCTGTCAGAGCCATAAGCACGCTACGGGATACACTGGGAGCAGTGTCATCCAAGTGATAAAACCTCACAACAGTGTGTGGTGATGCCCAACTCGCTGCAGCAAAAATATCTCCTATAGTCAACCCTTTAAACAACACTCAGGATGCTGTCAGACCCTGGCGGAGTGGGAGCGTACACCGCCAGGTAACCATGCCCCTTGCTGCTATATGCCAGGGAGATCGCCTCCGCAATCCAGTGGAAGAAACACTGCGTAGGGAGCGCCCTGCCGCCAGCTGAATTAGGTAAACAGACGGTTCACAGAGCCGGACATCCTTGGTCTGTTGAATGTAAAGCACCTGACAGAGGACATGTAATCTCTGTTGCTCTTCAGAAGCAAAAGGTTGCGAAAAGAGACCTGTAGGATCATAGGCATGACCTTCGGTGCAAACTGAGTACTGGATAACGTGTGGAGGTCCCCAACACATTTAACTGAGGCCAATGCCATGGGCAGGGAGGTTTTGTAGAAGAGGCTATTCAGATCCACTGATTCCAGAGGATCAAAGGGGGCACACAGTGCCTCCAAAACCAGTGCCATGTCCCATGTGGACGCAATAGTTTTAGAGACTGGTCTGAGACGACGTCTTTCAGGAATCACACAACCAGGGGATAGGTGTCACGTTCTGACCTTAGTTCCTTTGTTTTGTCTTTGTTTATATGGTCAGGGCGTGAGTTGGGGTGGGCAGACTATGTTTGTTTTTCTATGTTTGGTTTCTGAGTTCGGCCTAGTATGGTTCTCAATCAGAGGCAGATGTCGTTAGGTGGTCTGAGACGACGTACACCTTTCAGGAATCACACAACCAGGGGATGGGCCCCAGGTGAGGATTCGTCAACTCCCACCTGACCCGATGAGATAGCGGCCATGTACACTTTTAAAGTGGAGAATGCCCGCCCCAGCTCAAAGGATGTCCCTCACAGAACTCTGAAAAGGAGCAGGTCCTTTATCTATCTTTCTTTCTTTCTTTATCTTTAGCACCAGAGATCAAAAGCTTCCACAGTAAAGATCTATGCACTAACGAAAATTTCCCAAATCTGTGAGACCACCCAGGTGAGTAGCCTCCACTCCCGAGAGAGAGGGCCACACCTGGATAAAAGAGCTGCACCGTAGTTGAAGTAGCCGGGGACATGCGTCGCCCAAAGTGAGAGGATGTGGACACTGCTCCCCGGGAGGGATCCAAGGTTAGGAGGGAGAGAAACATCGTCTCTCCCTGTCTGTTGATGAAATATAGTCAGTTCTGACCATCAAGCCGGGGGAAGCACCTGAGTGCCAGATACACCATTAAGAGCTCGGGGTAATTGATATGCAGCGTCCTCAGCACAAGTTTACATACCCCGAATCGTGTTTCCTTCCTCATCGCACCCCACCCTCTGGGGATGCGTCTTTTGTGATCACCTTGCAGGATACAACTAAGCCCCTGGAAGGTTCCCACCACTGGTCCTTGGTCCGTAGGCCTGATAGAGACACCTGAAGCAACCGGCTTAGGCTGCGAGATGCATCCAGGTGGGCACTCAGCGCTGGAAGGGCCTTATCTACAATAGGCTTCCATCACACTAAGGTGAAGAGCGGAATAATTGAAGGGTTGAATCCGAGCCTCGGGCTTATCAACTGGGGAAATCAGGGCTTCCAGCAAGGCACGGATTTCATTCGCCTTCTCAGGCATGATTGTAGATCCTTCAACGAAGTCCTGAGTCCTGAGTTCTGAGTCGTGCGGATTTCATTAGCCTTCTCAGGCGTGATTGTAGATCCTTCAACCGAAGTCCTGAGTCCTGAGTCCTGAGTCCTGAGTCCTGAGTCCTGAGTCCTGAGTCGTGAGACTCCCCCATAGTATGTTGTACTGAAGTTGACTGACTGGAAGGGAACTGAGGGACACATATTGCATTTTAATAGCAATGTTTTTTTAAATCTATACAATATATTAAATACTTTTGTTCACTGTCTAGAATTCAAAATACTAGATAAATATCTGTAAAAGATGTCGCTACACCTCTACACTTCACCAACATGCTATCTCCCAGTAGTTTATATAATCCATATAAATATATGTTTTACAGTATAAAGGACTTATATTCAGTAGGCTTTCATATAAAGTAACAGTTAAATATAATATGTATTATTTTTGTAATTTTAAAGTGTTTTTACATGATGTTTTTACATGGTGCCAAAGACAGCATTTACCACCTCAATTGAAGAATGACGCCTCAATAATTACCCATACAGGCATATGTGTGTGTGCAGTATACAATTTCAACGATGTGTATCTATGTCATGTACATGTATGTGTGTGTAACAGAATACAATATGTAAATACTATATACAGCACCAGTCAATGCCAAGAGTGTGCAAAGTTGTCATCAAGGCAAAGGGCTATTTTGAAGATTGTCAAATGTATTTGTTTAACACTTTTTTGGTTACTACATGATTCCATTTGTGTTATTTCATAATTTTGATGTCTTCACTATTATTCTACATTGTAGAATATAGTAAAATAAATAAAAACCCTATAATGAGTAGGTGTGTCCACACTTCTGACTGGTACGTGTGTGTGTCCAGAGGAGTCAGGGCTCCAGTAACTCCATGGACGTCCACTACTGGATTGGTAACTCCTCCTCTCAGGATGAGCAGGGAGCGGCGGCCATCTTAGTGACTCAGCTGGATGAGTTCCTGGGGGGCAGTCCTGTCCAGCACAGGGAGGTACAGGCCGCAGAGTCCTCCAAGTTCAGGAGCTACTTCAGGAACGGACTCATGTGAGTGACCAAGTGGATGGAAATAATATAATTAATATATTATACTACACACACACACACACACACACACACACACACACACACACACACACACACACACACACACACACACACACACACACACACACACACAGGACTCTACACACTCACCGGACTCTACACACACACAGGACTATACACACACACAGGACTCTACACACACACAGGACTCTACACACACACAGGACTCTACACACTCACAGGACTCTACACACTCACCGGACTCTACACACACACCGGACTCTACACACACACAGGACTCTACACACTCACCGGACTCTACACACACACAGGACTCTACACACACACAGGACCCTACACACACACAGGACTCTACACACACACAGGACTCTACACACACACACACACACACTGACACTCCAAAACACACACTTAATTTGATCATACACACGTAACACGCAGGCACATTCATACTCAGTTGCGATTTCAGCATGTCTTGGTGAGGCAAAACTCAAACCATTTCTGTAGATGCCAGTGAAGCCACAACACAACACAACACTAAACAATACATGAAATGCCCTATAACAGTGACCAACGGTGCTATGCTCACAGCGGAGCTCTCTTTTCAGATATGTATTCTTTCACAAGATAAGATTTCATAAGATAGGGTTGATTATTAGAATTGATTTATATTATTTCATGAATCGAACAGTCCAAACATCAGACTAAAGCCTCAGCTGAACTTGATGTGCAATCTGAGATAAACAAAGCATGTGTGAGAGTGTCTGTCTTAAGTGGTATTAACACACTGTCTGCTATTTAAGGTGACAGAACACACACATCATGCTATCTTGCCAATATAACTGTCTACATTTGGGTTGAGTTAAAACATTGTTACACAGAACAATTGTAAAATATTATATTTGAAGGTCGATCTACTAAGGACATGGACTAATGACTCATTACTTAATAAATGTATTTTGTTCATAAAGCGCTTTTCACGATCCCCTAAATGTAAAATTTGTATTTAAAACAATTTTTGTGATAGAATGAAAGCGTACCAGAACGCGCTTCAGTAGTTGAACTAAAGACGAGCCATAAACCATACTGTAGGCAAAAAGCAAATGCATTAGAAAAACAAACTAAAAGTCCATTTAACAGAGCTATAAATAGTGCCTTAAGAGCATAATAGTATTGGAATGAGACACTTATGTCTCATCCATTAATTCCCAGGAACACGTCAGCTGGAGGGAGGGCTGTGCTTCCTCCTGTCACTTCTCCCACTACATACAATAATAGATTTTTATCCACTATTGTTCAGTGGAACAAAGACTCTCAACAGTCTGTGTGGTATTCTGTTCCTTGGCAGCTGATACACTGTGGTCTGTAGGAATTCCCATGCTGGGGCACAGAGGGGAAGTTGATATCAAACACATAATAGGACTTGAATCTGGTGACCCAAGCAGTGTACCTCGCTCCAATGCTGGTCCACTAACGATTGTAAACACCTGTGAGCAGTCCCCAAGAGCCAACACAAATGACTATGGTCTGGTCACCTCCGCCTGGTGCAGGTACTCTCCCATGTTTGTCACAACCTGTTAGAGATATCATTTTATTTTAGAATATGAGGATTTGTGGTATTTTGTATATTTAATAGCCATTTACATCAATCAACTCCCTGTTTGATGCCTTCCTCTTCCATTCATTTGGGTTTGGGGCTCATAGGTTCATTTACAACACTAAGCAGGTGTCCATCCAACCATTTCATGCAGACCAATTACCTGCCGCATTAAAAATGTCACAGCCGGCCAGAGTACATCTGTTGTTGAAGAACAGTAGATCAATAAAGGAAATATGAAATGTCAATACAATTTTATAAATGGTCATACAATTTTATAAATGCCTACAGACAATTTGTTTGTTCGACATGGTGGGATGTTTTTGTGTCGTGTAAATTGATTATGCGGTGAAATGGCAGTGGAAACTCCATTATATTTATATAATAACTGTCAAATTAAAGTAAAATTGGAATCACGCGATACGCTGTGTCTCCTCCTACCCGGGAAAGCATGCAGTTTATTAAGGCTGTAGATGAACTCCACTTCACAGGGTGGTGAATGTGCAAGGTGATGAGCATTATGCTACTTTCCAATAAGGGTCTTATTCTGGTGACATGAATATTGATGCATGTTTGACAAATACAAATTATATCGCTCTTATTCATAGTAATGTCATAGAAGACAGTCACACATTTTCTTACGTAACAGCCTTATTCTAAAATGTATAAAATTGTTGTTTTTCCTCATCAATCTACACACAATACCCCATAATGACAAAGCAAAAACAGGTTTTTAGAAATGGTATATATCACATTTATAGAAGTATTCAGACCCTTTACTCAATACTTTGTTGAAGCATCTTTGGCAACGATTACAGCCTCGAGTCTTCTTGGATATGATGCTACCAGCTTGACACACCTGTATTTGTGGAGTTTCTCCCATTCTTCTCTGCAGATCCTCTCAAGCTCTGTCAGGTTGGATGGGGAGCGTCACTTCACAGCTATTTTCAGGTCTCTCCAGAGATGTTAGATCGGGTTCAAGTCTGGGCCACTCAAGGACATTCAGACAATTGTCCCGAAGCCACTCCTGTGTCTTGGCTGAGTGCTTAGGGTCGTTGTCCTGTTGGAAGGTGAACCTCCGCCCCAGTCTGTCCTGAGCGCTCAGGAGCAGGTTTTCATCAAGGATCTCTCTGTACTTTTCTCCATTCATCTTTCCCTCAATCCTGACTTGTCTCCCAGTCCCTGCCACTGAAAAATATCCCCTCAGCATGCTTCACCGTAGGGATGGTGGCAGGTTTCCTCCAGACATGATGCTTGGCATTCAGGCCAAAGAGTTTATTCTTGGTTTAATTAGACCAGAGAATTTTGTTTCTCATGTTCTGAGAGTCCTTTAGGTGCCTTTTGGCCAACTCCATGCAAGCTGTCATGTGTCTTTTACTGAGGAGTGGCTTCCGTCTGGTCACTCCACCATAAAGGCCTGATTGGTGGAGTGATGCAGAAATGGTTGTCCTTCTGGAAGGTTCTCCCATCTCCACAGAGGAACTCTGGAGTTCTACCAGAGTGACCATCAGGTTCTTGGTCACCTCACTGACAAAGGCCCTTTCCCCCCGATTGCTGAGTTTGGCAGGGAGGACCAAACTTGGTCCGTGGTTCCAAACTTAAGAATGATGGAGGTCCCTGTTTTCTTGGGGACCTTCAATGCTGCAGAAATGTTTAATACCCTTCTCCAGATCTTTGCCTCGACACAATTCTGCCTCGGAGTTCTACGGACAATTCCTTCGACCTCAAGGGTAGGTTTTTGCTCTGACATGCACTGTCAAGTGTGGGACATTTATATAGACAGGTGTGTGCCTTTTCAAATCATGTCCAAACAATTGAATTCACCACAAGTGGACTCCAATTAAGTTCTAAAAACATCTTAAGGATGATCAATGGAAACAGGATGCTCAATTTTGAATCTCATAGCAAAGGGTCTGAATACTTATGTAAATAAGGTTTTTCTGTTTTTTATTATTTAATTTTTTAAAATTATTTTTACCCCCTTTTTCTCCCCAATTTCGTAGTATCCAATTGTTAGTAGTTACTGTCCTGTCTCATCGCTACAACTCCCATACGGGCTCGAGAGAGACGAAGGTCGAGAGCCATGCGTCCTCCGAAACACAACCCAACCAAGCCGCACTGCTTCTTAACACAGAGTGCATCCAACCCGGAAGCCAGCCGCACCAATGTGTCGGAGGAAACACCATACACCTAGCGATCTGGTTAGCGTGCACTGCGCCCGGCCCGCCACAGGAGTCGCTAGTGCGCGATGAGACAAGGACATCCCTACCGGCCAAACCCTCCCTAACCCGGAAGACGCTAGGCCAATTGTGCATCGCCCCATGGACCATCCAATGTGAGTACATCTGTTGTTGAAGAACAGTAGATCAATAAAGATGCAGTACTCTAGCAGCAGTCAAGCAGCTGATGCTGAAAAGACTTGTTAGTGCATAGGTCAAATTAGCGTTTGAATTTCCTGTCTTTTTCAGCTTTAGACAAAATATATTTTACTTAAAATGTAGTTTTTTTTTGTATTAACATTGTAAGAATATTTTAAGATAAAAACACAACGCAGATGACTAAAGTTCAAGAGGACTAAAGGTCAATAGAGGTCTAGCGATTAATGGAAATAGTGTTTATTTCTGTAATAGGGAATTAATGAGCAGTGGGTCAGAGACATGGGAGGAATTTGTCTAGGCATTGAGCCTGAAACAGGATACTTGTTGTTTGGCCATTGGCCCAGTTTTATTGAGAGGAATTCTAATTGGTCAACCACAGGATAGGGCTGGGTTATAAAGTTCATCCTGTCACTTTGTTCTGTGGAGAGAATCACTGAGGACAGGGGAGAATGAACGTCTACCTCTCGGCATAACATCTATGATTTGTCCTCTTTGAATACACATATTTTTCACCCCCTGATTTGCTTTGGGGTCTGTGTTATTGAAGAGTAACATCAACTGCTAACATGGTCAGAAGATATGATCATCGAAGGCCTACGGTACTGTTAAATATCATATCCCTCTTTTTTAACTTGGACACCTGTGGACTTGGGAAACCAGGTGAGAGGAATCTCACAGCAAGAGAAAAACAGATGCAACGAAGGAATTGAATTCCCCTGCTGAAATATGACTGTAACACAGCCGGCTACTATGTCTGTCATCATAGAAAAGATGGGGTGTGTATTCCTATAGAACAGTAGTAGGGAGAGGACAGGAGGGTGGAGGCTATTCCTGTAAAACAAATGTATGAAAACATCATGACACCGGTCTCGTCAGTTCCTGTCTGTCTGCTTCATCTCTCTGTCTGCCTCATTGTTATTCGCACAACTCACTCTCCTATTTGCAATGTGTTGTTGTTGTTCAATATGTGGTATATTTAATTAATAAATACACTCTTCATGGTATTGACAAAATACCGTGTCATAATTTGAATTATACCTGTAATTCTGTATTTCTTGCTGACTAACCCCTGTCGTTTCACATCTCTACCTGACTAACCCCTGTCGTTTCACATCTCTACCTGACTAACCCCTGTCCTCTCCTCATATCTCTACCTGATTAACCCCTGTCCTCTCCTCATATCTCTACCTGACTAACCCCTGTCCTCTCCTCATATCTCTACCTGACTAACCCCTGTCCTCTCCTCATATCTCTACCTGACTAACCCCTGTCCTCTCCTCATATCTCTACCTGACTAACCCCTGTCCTCTCCTCATATCTCTACCTGATTAACCCCTGTCCTCTCCTCATATCTCTACCTGACTAACCCCTGTCCTCTCCCTCATATCTCTACCTGACTAACCCCTGTCCTCTCCTCATATCTCTACCTGACTAACCCCTGTCCTCTCCTCATATCTCTACCTGACTAACCCCTGTCGTTTCACATCTCTACCTGACTAACCCCTGTCCTCTCCTCATATCTCTACCTGACTAACCCCTGTCCTCTCCTCATATCTCTACCTGACTAACCCCTGTCGTTTCACATCTCTACCTGACTAACCCCTGTCCTCTCCTCATATCTCTACCTGACTAACCCCTGTCCTCTCCTCATATCTCTACCTGACTAACCCCTGTCGTTTCACATCTCTACCTGACTAACCCCTGTCCTCTCCTCATATCTCTACCTGACTAACCCCTGTCCTCTCCTCATATCTCTACCTGACTAAACCCTGTCCTCTCCCTCATATCTCTACCTGACTAACCCCTGTCGTTTCACATCTCTACCTGACTAACCCCTGTCGTTTCACATCTCTACCTGACTAACCCCTGTCCTCTCCTCATATCTCTACCTGACTAACCCCTGTCCTCTCCTCATATCTCTACCTGACTAACCCCTGTCGTTTCACATCTCTACCTGACTAACCCCTGTCCTCTCCTCATATCTCTACCTGACTAACCCCTGTCCTCTCCTCATATCTCTACCTGACTAACCCCTGTCGTTTCACATCTCTACCTGACTAACCCCTGTCCTTCCTCATATCTCTACCTGACTAACCCCTGTCCTCTCCTCATATCTCTACCTGACTAACCCCTGTCCTCTCCTCATATCTCTACCTGACTAACCCCTGTCTCTCCTCATATCTCTACCTGACTAACCCCTGTCATATCTCTCCTCATATCTCTACCTGACTAACCCCTGTCCTCTCCTCATATCTCTACCTGACTAACCCCTGTCCTCTCCTCATATCTCTACCTGACTAACCCCTGTCGTTTCACATCTCTACCTGACTAACCCCTGTCGTCTCCTCATATCTCTACCTGACTAACCCCTGTCCTCTCCTCATATCTCTACCTGACTAACCCCTGTCCTCTCCTCATATCTCTACCTGACTAACCCCTGTCCTCTCCTCATATCTCTACCTGACTAACCCCTGTCCTCTCCTCATATCTCTACCTGACTAACCCCTGTCCTCTCCTCATATCTCTACCTGACTAACCCCTGTCCTCTCCTCATATCTCTACCTGACTAACCCCTGTCCTCTCCTCATATCTCTACCTGACTAACCCCTGTCCTCTCCTCATATCTCTACCTGACTAACCCCTGTCCTCTCCTCATATCTCTACCTGACTAACCCCTGTCCTCTCCTCATATCTCTACCTGACTAACCCCTGTCCTCTCCTCATATCTCTACCTGACTAACCCCTGTCCTCTCCTCATATCTCTACCTGACTAACCCCTGTCCTCTCCTCATATCTCTACCTGACTAACCCCTGTCCTCTCCTCATATCTCTACCTGACTAACCCCTGTCCTCTCCTCATATCTCTACCTGACTAACCCCTGTCCTCTCCTCATATCTCTACCTGACTAACCCCTGTCCTCTCCTCATATCTCTCCTGACTAACCCCTGTCCTCTCCTCATATCTCTACCTGACTAACCCCTGTCCTCTCCTCATATCTCTACCTGACTAACCCCTGTCCTCTCCTCATATCTCTACCTGACTAACCCCTGTCCTCTCCTCACATCTCTACCTGACTAACCCCTGTCCTCTCCTCATATCTCTACCTGACTAACCCCTGTCCTCTCCTCACATCTCTACCTGACTAACCCCTGTCCTCTCCTCATATCTCTACCTGACTAACCCCTGTCCTCTCCTCATATCTCTACCTGACTAACCCCTGTCCTCTCCTCATATCTCTACCTGACTAACCCCTGTCCTCTCCCTCATATCTCTACCTGACTAACCCCTGTCCTCTCCTCATATCTCTACCTGACTAACCCCTGTCCTTTCACATCTCTACCTGACTAACCCCTGTCCTCTCCTCATATCTCTACCTGACTAACCCCTGTCCTCTCCTCATCTCTCTCTACCCCTGATCTCTAACCCCTGTCCTCTCCTCATATCTCTACCTGACTAACCCCTGTCCTCTCCTCATCTCTATCTCTACCTGACTAATCCCCTGTCCTCTCCTCATATCTCTACCTGACTAACCCCTGTCCTCTCCTCATATCTCTACCTGATTAACCCCTGTCATTTCACATCTCTACCTGACTAACCCCTGTCCTCTCCTCATATCTCTACCTGACTAAACCCTGTCCTCTCCTCATATCTCTACCTGACTAAACCCTGTCC